>NC_090245.1:85543358-85668358 GCF_037325665.1 Littorina saxatilis
GAATGTACAAAAGAAAAAAAAAGAAGGTAAAACAATGGTTGCTGAACATACATAAATTAAAATGATAAAACAAAATTGTGTTCGATCATCAACACTTTTTGTGTGCAAAGTAACGTTTTTTTAGTTGGACGTACTGTTTCGTGAGAATAAACCAGACACAGAAATGCTCGAGAGGTACTTACTTCTGTTTCTCCCCGACTGAACAAGGTTGATATCTGGCACCCTTTCATATTGGAGATCCCACCCGTAGGCTGTAAACAAGCTTTGAATTGCAGCCTCCTTCTCTTCGTCCACACGCAATTGAATGCAAAACGCCATGATAAAAACTGTTCCGACCCTTGTAATTTGAATTCAAACGTATACGCGGGAAAGAAAAGCGCGTCTTGACCTCTGGCAATCCGTGGTAGTTGAATAAGGTGCCGTGTGGGTAGCTCATTACAATATCCTAGTTTTCATTGGCTCTGCATTGGTCTGTGGTGCCAGTGACGTAGCCATGTACATGTAGCACGTGATAGGGAGTGCATGCGCAGTTAGCTTATATTCGGGTGGCTCAGTGTGGAACAATTCAAATCATATATTTTTGGCGGCGTTGAGGAGCGGCGGCCATCTGGATTTGTCTCTGGTCTTGTTGTGATGTCAGACACAGTGCTGATGAAAAGTTCCTTCAGCGGTGAATAGTTTTGCTTTCTATATTATGTGACAGCAAATCCCGTCAAACTCAGTTTTGATCTGAAATGATCGGCGGTTTATATTTGTTCAGCTAAGGGACAGCACATTTCAGTGGCATTATTGTGTTTTTACAATGGCTATGCGTGACATTACTAACATTTCAGAACAGAAGTACCATAAACGGAAGAGGGACGGGACGTGGGAAGTGTATTCACGTAAACGTGGCAGGAGACAAATCGAGTTGTCATTTAGAAGCGAAGACGATAGAGATGCCTTTGATGCTAAATTTGCAAACGCCAAAAACGCTTCCGGATTTTCTGCAAACCATGATGTTCTCAGTCACTTACTAGACAGTTATTTGAACAGTCGGTTAGTTACAAGGTCGGTTTGCCCAATGTCACCATCGTCAGCAACACCATTATTCTCATCCTCTTCGTCGTCGCTGCCATCATCATTCTGCGGTCCTTCGACGTCATCGTCGCTACCATCATCATTCTGCAGTCTTTCGACGTCATCGTCGCTGCCATCATCATTCTGCAGTCCTTCGACGTCATCGTCGCTGCCATCATCATTCTGCATTCCTTCGACGTCATCGTCGCTGCCATCATCATTCGGCTGCAGTCCTTCGACGTCATCGTCGCTGCCATCATCATTCTGCTGTCATTCGACGTCATCGTCGCTGCCATCATCATTCTGCAGTCCTTCGACGTCATCGTCGTTGCCATCATCATTCTGCAGTCCTTCGACGTCATCATCGCTGCCATCATCATTCTGCATTCCTTCGACGTCATCGTCGCTGCCATCATCATTCTGCAGTCCTTCGACGTCATCGTCGCTGCCATCATCATTCTGCATTCCTTCGACGTCATCGTCGCTGCCATCATCATTCTGCAGTCCTTCGACGTCATTGTCGCTGCCATCATCATTCTGCAGTCCTTCGATGTCATCGTCGCTGCCATCATCATTCTGCAGTCCTTCGACGTCATCGTCGCTGCCATCATCATTCTGCAGTCCTTCGACGTCATCGTCGCTGCCATCATCATTCTGCAGTCCTTCGACGTCATCGTCGCTGCCATCATCATTCTGCAGTTCTTCGACGTCATCGTCGCTGCCATCTTCATTCTGCAGTCCTTCGACGTCATCGCCGCTGCCGTCATCATTCTGCAGTCCGTCCACGTCATCGTCGATCTCTTCGCCGGCAAATCATATTTCGTCACCAGTGCCATCATTGTCATCTCCAACTACATCCCCGCAAGGTACGTCGTCTTCACTGTCTTCCTTTGCATCAGGCCATGCAGACGACCCAGCGTGTACCCCCCATCTATTTGTAGGTGAACAGCGGCAAGTAGTGTCGCTTGTGGAGAGTGTGCAGCAGCACGCTGTTGTATGTGATGCACCTTTGGTACAAGTGTCGTCTTGCATGGACGGACATGTTTACAGTGTTCAGTTTAAATGCATAAAGAAGCACACAGTTTCGTGGAGTTCCTCGGGCGACCTTGGAGACAATTTTCTAGTGAACGACCGTTTATTTCTGGCATACATTTCATCCGGAATCCTTCCAGTGCAATACAAAAAGTTTTCAGAATTTGCCTGCATGGGAAAGATTTCGGATCGTTTTTTAGACGAGCGGCTTCCTCGCTTCAGTGCTGTGACCAGTTTTCTTCAGAAACTGTCAACGACGTCAGCCAGGTCTGAAGAAGAAAGGCTCAGTGCTGGTGGCGAGGTTCGTGGTATCAGTGTGATGACGGATGCCCGCCATGCATCGCGTAAGAACTCGTATCACACTGACCACGTCACTGTTGGGCGAAAGTCCCACAAGGTTTTGAACATGCAGCATCTTACTAAAGAGGACGATGTCTGCACCCAACGACATGAAGCGTTGGGTTGCAGGAGAATGTATAGTGACATGGAGGCAGTTGGAGTCGACATAGCCGAGCACGTACATGATAGGAATATGTCTGTTAATAAGTTTGTCAAAACCAGAGGTGTGAGGAATGTGAATGAGAGATGGCATGTTGCGAAAAGTGTGACTGTGGGTGTTCGGAAGCTCGGGCAAGGCACAAAAAAGTCGTTAGGCAAGACATGGCATCCAGAGTTGACAGACAAGCCAAGTGCAGTCAGAGACCATGTCTACTGGTGCATAGACCACTGTGACGGTGACAAAGACAGACTACGTCAACTCCTGGATGTTTGTGTCTTGCACTTTCAAAACAATCATCAAAACTGTGATATCTCTTCCTCTTGCAAAAGACAAGGGTACATTCCATCGCTATGTGTTCTAACCAGCGAAGCTGCCATACTTTTGTTGACAAATTTTATTCACAAACACGTTGTTTATAAGAACGCAGAAGACTTTGTCCTTGCTCGAGACACTTACTACGTTGAAAGTTTCAACAATGTATGTTTGATTTACCTACAAAAACGTGTGCACTTCAGACGAAGACTACATTATGAGCTACGCATGGACCTGGCTGTTTTGGACTGGAATGAACACGTTGACCGCGAGTCAACCTCCCACTACCAGCGTCAGAGTGCAGAGCACCACAGGCGCCGGAGGGGTCAACGAGTTCTAAAAAAAAAGTCCTTTCAGTTTGTCCACGACATCTGGGTCCATGTGGTTCATCAATACAAATGTGATGAACTGAGCGATGATAGCACAAGTTGCGATGAGTCTTCTGATCATGAATAGGTGCAGTTGAACTGTTTGAATGAAATCTAGCTGATCTCTCTCTCTCTCTCTCTCTCTCTCTCTCTCTCTCAATCTCTCTCTCTCTCTCTCTCTCTCTCTCTCTCTCACACACACACACACACACACACACACACACTGGCACACACACACACACACACACACTCACACACACACACAGGCACACACTAGCACACACACACACACGCATACACACACACCCGCTCGGCTTTTTGTCCCCTCTGCCTCACTGATTTGGTTTTGTGTTTATTTCGTCATTATTTTGTTAGTAAATAGTGAACATTGCTTCAATGCCGAAGCAAAAAACATCATTATTAGTTGTAATTTGCTACCAATTTTAAAACCCGACTATCGTATTACATAGTAATGTTGACAGCAGTTCAAATGTGTACATTTACCAGTTCCATTCAGCAGACTTTCAGGTCTTTGTGACTGATTTCTGGCCAGGAATTCATCACGCTTTCTGTTGTTCATTCGTTTCCTGTGACATTGATCAGCAAACCAGCAAAGTGTGTGTGTGTGTGTGTGTGTGTGTGTGTGTGTGTGTGTGTGTGTGTGCCTGCCTTTGGTTATATCGGTTTTTGTTGTTGTTGATGAGTACGTAACAAAATGTAGTCAGTATAATTATATACGTTTGCACCATACCTCATCTCCCGTGAAATATCAACAGAGTTCGAAGTTTCAGTTTGTCAATCTGTATAGTATGATTTGTTTTCAAATACGTTTTGTCTTTCTTTCCTTGTCCTGGTTTGTTTACAGATCATCGTCATTTTTTAATCTCGGAAGATCTAACTAGTGTTCTGAGCATCGCCTAAGTAGACATCAACAAGCATGTACATACTTGAATGATCTTGCCGTTGTCTATCTTTTGCGATATCATGTCCATTTCCACATCACAACATTATTGAATATTTGTACCAGTTTCATTTTGTCTGATTCAAACTAGATGTTGAATGTCACAGAAATAAAACGATTTCTTCGTGAACTTCAATTTAATATATCAGGTGTACGATACATCTACACAGTTGTGTGTGCATGTGTGTGTGTGTGTGTGTGTGTGTGTGTGTGTGTGTGTGTGTGTGTGTGTGTGTGTGTATGTGTGTGTGTGTGTGAGTGTGTGTGTGTGTGTGTGTGTGTGTGTGTGTGTTCTTGAACATAACTACACCCATGTGTTTGTGAGTTACATAATTATATATATGCGTTCAGTCAGTCTGCATGTTTCCTTTCACAAAATAAGACACAACATCAAAAATGAATACAGATTTGATCTGCAAGGAGGAAATATCAAACCAACCCACACCCCAAACCTAAAGCAGCTCATGACAAACTTTTGGTACACACTTTGCAAAATAAAACTCTAATTTCTAAGCAGCTGCATTACACGCTGCCAACAGAGAGAGAACAAGTCGAACCCACAGAATACAAGAAACTAAGTCCATCTCACGATGAACACGAGCCGAAATCATATGCACTCGACTTATGAAATCAAATACGACGAAGAGAAGAAAAAGTTTGAAAGTACCATTGAACTTCCATGTCGGCGTGTGGCTGAGCATAAAATAGGAATGTTGTTGCAATCTGTTAGGCACTTTCCCTTTTGACAGGTAGTTTTTGCATGTACAGCAAAACACGGCCTTTTTTACAAATCCTAAAGACTGTCGGAAACTTCGCATGCTCTCTTGTGAACGCCATGTGAAACATTGATTCTGAAACAAAAATCTATGGCATGAATGACAATGGAAAGACGGTCTCTCTCTGATTCCAAGTTCATAATGACAGTTATAAAGTGCTGAATTTAAAAAATCTGTAGATGAAGTAAAATCATTTGAATGTTGGCTTGTTGAAACTTCATAACAAACAGCCACCTCGTCTATATCATTATCTGAAAGAATGCCAACTTCCTTTGACACCAACATTTGTATGGAAAACTTCTGTTTCTGTCATCTTTGATTTCATTTGACAACTTGGACTGATGGCATCTTCCAGAGATATATCCATTACTTTCAACTTGCGCCTCTTTGTATTCCTGTAAGCCTGCCACTTATTTATAAAAAGAAACGTTTGATACTTTTACCAAACAGTTAGTATAATGCACGATTTACCTGTATTCGTCTTTAAATTCTGCAAGACTGAAGCGAAAGAGGTCTGTCTCAGTTTTGTCGTCAGTTTGTTGTGTACATTTACACACGCACAACGAACAACACATGCACAGGCCCGGGGGAAGCTCTCCTTTCTTATGTCCGACGATAGACGTATACATGTAGTTTACATGTTTATTAGTCAGATTACGTGTATGATATGACGGAGAGTCGCATCGGTTTGATGCCGTGAACCCAACCGTGGCTGTGGCTGTCGTTTGAAGTAGCCTACTTCTTTATAAAGATTCATTTACATTCTACTTCTGACCAAGGCATGTTTGGTACCTACTGAATCCTTGTTGCGTGTAGTTTTACGTGGCACGTTGCCCAAAGTTGTATTCTTGAGGAGCATAAAATAAAACGTGTTACAAAGTTATCTCAAAACTCTGCAGTGACTGCTCGCGCAGCAGGTCAGCTAATTATAGCACGCAGCCTCCACAGACAGCTTTCCTGCCGAGACCATAATTATGAGTCGCCGCTCCTGCGGCTCGTCAAAAACTGCACGCACTGCAGTGTTTTCAGTCACGAGAATAAAATAGCTTCGTCAATCCACGCGGCAAGGAAGTCGCTCGATTTTTGCGTGCAACACGAAGTAAACAGACATGCAAGAAGAGCGACGGGTTCAAGTTTAGGTCGCTCCAGGAGAAAAATTCTTTTGGATGTTGGCCTTTAAAAAACAAAATAATTCTGTACTCACCAATACAAGGACAGCACATACAATACTAAATCAAATTTTCGCTAATAGAAGCTTCTTCAGGACTAACAAATAAATAAACACAAAGGCAAACAAGAAACAATTTAGTAAAAGACCACGCTCTGGGAGATGCATTTGCAGGAGGGTCATTAGTTTTTGTGGAAAGTTTGCTGTTGTAATTGTTTTTGCTTTCACACACATAAAAAGTCAGGCAATTACAAAGCACTGTTCTGAAACCAGCACTCGCATGAAAACATAAGGATTTAAAATAGGCTAAAGATTTTACACAGGCTTTAGGGAGAAAAAAAACATGAAACAATGAACAACCGCACAATTAATGGTAATGAGTTTTTGTAGAAAGAATCTATCCACTGGTTTTGCTCTTGGAGATGTGATTGTGACATTTGCTTGGGGAATCAAATGTGTAAAATTAACTGTATATGAAGTTTACAAAGAGTAAGATCGCTACTGTATGGGTTGACTGCGTTTTATAAGCTTTCACTATTTGTTTGTTTCAACAGCCCCCAGTGGATGACACAGCTGAACCAGTATCGCGTGGAAGCAGCATGGAAGATGTGCAACTGGGATACTCTGGACAACATGATGAAAATGGTCTGTATAGTGTGTGTGGGTGCGTGCGTGCGTGCATGCATGCTGGTGTGTGTGTGTGTGTGCGCGTGTATTTATGGGTGTTGTGTTTGTGTTAGTGTGTGTGTGTGCATGCAGAATATTTAATAAAATACGCTTTTCCCAGCAACATTGTCATGTTTAAAAAAACTTTATGAACCGACCAAGTAGGAGTGGCAGTTATGTCTGACAGCTTCAGAACAGGGCAGGTTGTTTAACTGTCTATTTTTCCAAACCGAAAAATGTTCAACATCAAATGTGATATGTAGTTGCCTAAGTAGGGGCAAAGGAGGGAGGTATGAAATGTACTGTAGTTGGATGTGATTGCTTATTAATTTATCTATTCAAAGGTAAATTGTGTGTGTGCAGGAGAAACCCATTAACACCAGCTGGCCTGTTTGCATTGGACGCATTTTGATCGCTGCCAAAGACAGGGTGAGAACTGATAACACTCTTTCATTTGTTCAGGTTTAGGCCAAAAGAGAAGATTGGGTATACAGTGGAACCCCCCTTTTAAGACCCCCAATTTAAGACCCTTATTTCTCAGATTTTCTGTTCATAACCTCTGTAAATATACCCCCATTTTAAAATTCCCTTTTAAGATCTGATTTTCTCAGATTTTTGGAGGTCTTAAAAGGGGGGGTTCCACTGTATCTTATTTTCCTTTGGGATTGCCCTCAAGGAAATTCAGGCTGTTAGTGTTATCCTTGGGGATGGCGTGCAGCAACAGAATCATGCTACCCATTTGTTCTTTTGGTTTTCCTGCTGAATAGTCAGACAACAAACACTTTTTGTGTTTTCAGAAGGAACAGGACTTTCTTCAGCAGCTTCAGATAGTTCGTCAAGAACAAATGGGACCTCTCACTGCCGCAAGCATGGAGATGGGATCCTATCACCGTGGTTACGAGTGCATTGTCAGGTTGGTACTCTCACATCTCTTGGAAAAAAAAACCAACAACACCACGTTTAGTTTGGGAACAGGCTCATTTATTTGTCGGAAGACAATCATATTCTTTTTCTTTTTTGAAGAAAAGGTTGAGGATAGAGTATTATTTGTAGAATATCAGCTGTTCTGCTGTTTAACTGTGTTAAAGCTGAGCCTCAGAGTATGCTGATTCTATTTATTCACGGTTCAGGCATTTGATAATGTGGTTTTTGTACGTTAGCGGTTATCTTGTCCTCCCAGATTTGTAGACTGTTCACAATACAATTCTGCATGTCTTTTTCAGACTGCATATGGTGAGCGAGATAGAGGAATACTTCCGAGTGTGTCACGACTTCCCCGCGAGATCGGAGGACAGCAGTGAGCCTAGTGGCTGCTGCTCCATGGAGGGACTGCTCCAGCAGTGGTCGTCACGACTACAGATGGCTCAGGTCTGCAGGAGTCGCTGTACAGTCAAACCCCCCTTTTGGGACCCCCCAGATTGAAGACTCCCTCGCTTTTAAGACACTGGTTTTTTTCTCTCAGATTTACCTCTGTAAATTTACCCCATTTTCGAAGACTCCTTCCTTTCCTTTTTAAGACCTGATTTTCTCAGACTTTTGAAGGTCCTAAAAGGGGGATTCCACTGAAGCTATGAATATGGTAGAGAGAGAGGGAGAGGGAGAGAGAGGGAGAGAGAGGGAGGGAGAAAGAGAGAGAGAGGGGGAGAGAGAGAGAGAGAGAGGGAGAGAGAGAGAGATAGAGAGAGGGAGAGAGAGAGAGAGGGAGGGAGAGGGGGAGAGAGAGAGAGGGAGAGAGAGAGAGAGAACGTATGATGAAGAGAGAGAGAGAGAAAGTATGATTGAGAGAGAACGTATGATTAAGAGATTAAGTATTCATTCTGAATTTTGGGGGTACAGTCTCCATGCAAATAGTGGTACAAACTCGAGCGTTCTTGCTTGTGGGTGGCGGAAGAAAACCAACTTATGAACCATGGAAGATTTAAGGGGGTAACACATAGTTTGGTGGCTCTGACAGCAATTGATGCAGAGTTTTCATACCCAACATGCGCCAACAAAATTCTATAATGCACATGCAGGTTTCTGACTTTTCACGCAAAATATTAAATTTCATTGATTACAGTTTTTTTTTTACTTAATTTTATTCGCTTTTCTTGGTTGCAGTCTTCATTCCGTGTCCAGGAGCCCATTTTAACCTTGAGAAGGACACTACTGTCACTAGGTCGGCGTAGCCCTGACAACGCCCTGGATACGACCAGTGGCAAGTGGTGGCTGTGGAGTGCAAAAGTTGCCAGAAAGTGAGTTGTCGTTTGGATACAGATGATGGAAGAACTGTCCAAAATCACATTTAATGTGCAGAAGTTCGGCACAGAAACAGAAACTCATGTCCCACCTCATGTTGAAGAAAAGAAGGAAACTGTTGAAGTAGACATTATTTAGGGGCGCCTCATTTTTAAGGGGACCAAGTCTTCCACAACCCATAAAAACTTGGACAGTCATTTCCCAACATTGTCTGTTAAAAATCTTTTTTGTTTGTGAACTTTCAGAAATGTTGCATTTTTTTCTGCAAACACATACAAAACATTTTTTTTGGTTTTGATGTGGTTAAGAATCTCTTAGGATATTGCTAGAACTACACAAAGATTTGAAGTTTGGTAATCTCAGGATTCATTTCAAGTTGGTGCAAACCTGAAACATTAGAATAGTGTACTGTAACTTTCATGAAGAAAATAAGTAGGTATGCAAAATGTGTCTGTATTTTGCAGGGCAGGTTACCTTCAAACAGCATATGGTTGCCTGCTGCAGGCCAATGCCTATGATCTGCCCGAGTTCTTCGTGGAGAAAGCCAAGTGGCTCTGGGAGAAGGTGAAGTGTGAAATATTGTTTAAACACATGCACATGTACGCACACACTCGTGGGGCCACTTGCTAAAATGAAGTAGACCCAACAGGTTAGTTCAAACCAATCACTTCACATCAGATGCCACTGGCAAAATGCTTAGTGCTATGTCACGGCTGTTCCTGGCTTGCATTTTAGTGCCAGTTAAAAATAGAAGAGGGAATCATTTGGCTACCAACAGCTGTAGCCTGCACACTGTTAAGCTCGCTTGCTTTTTATACACAAATGCTTTCGTGCTACGCCGGAAGATGGGCCTTATCAGTGGCTGGCACTGAGCGAGCCAGCAGCTGCTGTGTTAATCTGATGTGGGGGAAAGGATGAGTGCTGAAAATAGCTCAGCCTGCCTGCAGCTAAGGAGGCAGAAATGAAGCCATGAGAACAGCCGTGATGTCAGTATTTAGATCAATGGTAAGAAAATTGGCTTAGGGCCAGGCTTCTCAGTATGTCCACGATTGAAGTATAAACTAGAACTATTTTTGTCCAACAGGATGAAAAAGATTCAGCCTTGTCCTGCCTGGAGAAAGGAATCGCTCAGCACTTCACGTCCCCACAGCCTCGCTTCAGTTCCAGCACCGGCACTGAGGAGAGGAAGAGGGTGTATGCACAGGTGAGAGGGAAAAATATGCTTTCAAAACCATACGCATCTTATTTTGGGGTTGTCTGGATTTGTGTAGCTTGTGCACTGTGTGCGTATTGTGAAATAACTTTATTTTATTTTATTTTTAGTTCACTCCTCAGAGGTATGCATCAAATGCAAAATAAGATGGGGGCAGCTAAAAGCGTGCACATCTGTGCTGATGTTTTATGCATAGCAAATTTTAGCTTACTTTGTGGGCATGTACCTCAACTCACTCCTGACCACCACTTGTCCAATTCTTTAACTCTGCATAAAAGGAAAGATTAACAAAAAGGTGTGCGTGTTTGTGCTTAAACTGGTCGTAAAAATATATCCCATCACAGCTCATCCACCCCCCCCCCCCCCCTTTTGAAACCCTAACAAATTTGAGAAAAGCAGGTCTTGAAAAGGAGGGAGTTTCAAACTGGAGGTAAATGAACAGAAAATCTGAGAAACCAAGGACTTGAGAGGGGGGAAGTCTTAAAATTGGGGGTGGGGGAAGTGTCTTAAAAGGGTACTGTCAGTGTAAGATTATCTCGTTACAGGCTTCTGTTGCCATTACCTACATTTTCAACTCCCACTTTTTTCAGGCATTGCTACTGTTTGGCCGCTATTGTGAAGAGACATCCAACTTGGAGAGCAATGCCATCGTGAAGCGGTACAAAGATGTGATCGAAGTGTGCCCCAACTGGGAGATGGGCCACTTCCAGCTGGCTCAGTACTATGAGCGAGTCATGACTGGTATCATGGCTGACAAGGACAAACTCGAAAAGCAAGGGTGAGACTTGAAATGTTGTGTAATCGGCTGATTTTGTTTGATTTTGGGGTGTACTGCCTATGCTGTAATTTCATACAGATGTAAAATGATTTGTGGTTGTATGCACATTATGTTTGTGTGTGTGTGTGTGTGTTCTGAGAGGCTCTTCAAAAAGTTCACTATAGTTGGTACATTTACTTCACTAACACAGTACTATGATATATGTCTTTTACATTTACAAAAGTTCTGAAGCTCACAGGTGACGTTTCACATTTTCCTGGTCATAAAGTAAAGCCTGTAACTTTCTCTTTACGCGTTTCCACAAACATGGTGTCATTTTAGCTGTGCACGCTTCAGGGCAGGCAGTGTACTCACCAACTTATCATGTTTGACCTTGCAGAGACTTTGCAGCCTCCATGGTGCGTTACTTTGGCAACGCCTTGATGCACGGCAACCAGCACATCTATCAGGCCATGCCACGCCTGCTGACTCTCTGGCTGGACTACGGGGCTGCTGTCAGCAACGCTGAGCGCAAAGAGAAAGCAAAGCAACAGTCGCAGAAAGTGCTGGTCTTGAGGCAGCACCTTGCTCGTCTTAACAAGGTTTAACAAAATTTGAAATTGGAAGCAAAAATGCATGCCTTATCCATTTTGATACATGTATTGAAAGTCTGCCACTGTTGCCACTATGAAATATGCATGCACTGAGATACATAATAGATACAGGAGTGGGCTGGTCTTTTGTTGATAAATTTGCAATCCAGGGGAAGTATGTTATCAAGCAGAAAGACCGATAAAGCACTGTCAAAGCATTAGAGGCTTTACACCTTCCAAAAGAGCAAAGGTATAGGAAAGAGGGTATTCCTCAAACCTTTCAACAGGTGCACTACAGATTCAGGGGTGTCATTTTTGTGATTATTACTGTCGTGTCAATCAACAGATGGCAAGAGTCTGTTGAATGAAACGTAACCTTATCTATGAGTGTGATGCTTTACAGGTAATGACGCAGCTGATCAGTCAGCTGGCTCCATACCAGTTCTTCACCGCCTTCCCTCAGTTGGTGTCTCGCATCTGTCATGCTCAGCCTGACGTCGCACAAATTCTGCAGGTAGGTACACATGTATTCTTGTGCAGGGACGTAGAGCTTGGATTTTCTTCAGCAATGTGCTGAAAAGGTAATGGAAGTATAGTAGAACCTGCCCTGGTGACTACCTGTCCAAAACAACCACCCTAAAAGACAGTTTATTTTTCTCTACAATTCACCTTTCTATAACAACCACCTGTCTAAAACAACCACTGTTGGTCGATCCCTTAGACAGGTTCGATGGTATCAACGATTTTTCGAAATTTAGTACTGAGTAAAATTTTCATAAATTATTGTGATGTCTTTTAGTTTGATATCGGGTGGTATTGTGTGCTGAAAAAGATGATTTTGGTTGCTCGTTTCAGGAGCTGATTGCACAGCTGCTGTCACACTACCCCCAGCAAGCCATGTGGATGATGATGGCAGTCTCAAAGGTACACCACTGCTTGCATCGGCATCTTATGAAATTACAGTGGAACCTCTCTTCTAAGACTCTCCATTATAAGACTCCCTCTTCTACAAAACGTCATTTTTTTTCCGACATTTTCTTCATAGTGTTACTAAAGTTACCTCCATTATAAGACTTCCTCTACTACAAAACGTCATTTTTTCGGACATTTTCTTCATAGTGTTACTAAAGTTACCTTCATTATTTTTCCTCTACTACAAAACGTCATTTTTTCCATTTTCTTCATAGTGTCACTTAAAGGCACAGTAAGCCTCCCGTAAACCATCACAGATACTTTGCAAATTGCTCGCTCTTTACGGAGGGTACCTAGGATGTTCTCAAGCAGTGAGTGTTTAAATGAAAGGGTGTTTGTACTGTGTAAAAGCCTGACAGTATCTGTAATGGTTTACGGGAGGCTTACTGTGCCTTTAAGTTACCTCCATTATAAGACTCCCTCTCTTTAACACTTTCTACCCCACCTATGTTGACCAAGTTTTCTTTTATCCGAGACCAGCTGTGCTGCAGCAGGTCACTCAGAGTTGTAGTTTTCTTCTTCTTCTTGGCGTTCGCAGAGGTTACACGATCAGACCAACACTGGTGATAAATGTTGTCGTTTTCTCCAACCCCTGTCGACTGCCGTATAGTTTGGTCTGCAAGGGAGTTGGTGACGGCCACACTTCTTTTCGTTCCTCATTTAGTAAGGGACTGGGTTTCTTCCTGGTTGTGGTGGTGCCAGTCACTCTCCTCCCGCGTCCCCTGGCGTGACAAGACGGACGGGAGGGACCTCCAGTAGTTGAGGCTGGGTCCCTTTGAGGCATGGGACCCGACGCTGCTCTACCCTGGGTTGTCCTCAATGGGCGAGCGCCATTTCCATCTGTGCTGGTTGATTGTGTCATCATTTGCGTAAGCGTGTGTACCCGTGGTTTGTTAGAATGCGCCGTGCGGCCCGGGTCCTCCGTCTTCAGCATTCGGGGTTTTCTGTCGGGGTTACCTCACCCTTAGCTCATGGCCCGTACGTCCTACCCTGAGAGCACAGGGGGGAGGATTTGCCGGGATCCCACCCGGAGCTAGGGTTTTAATGCGCCGTTAATCGCATTAGATGAGTCCCGTCAATGGACGATGGAGCATTTCAAAGGGGGTAGCAGTGCTGCCTGCTACCCCACTCCGCCCTGGTAGGAAACACCGCCAGTTTGGTCCGCGGCCGCAAGCGGCTGATCTCCATATCTGAAGACCGTTCCCCTCTCCGCCACCCGGGGACGCGGTGGGTTGGGGGTGGTCGCCCCACTGAAAATCTCACACTGGGTTAAGAAAGATCAGCCTGTCCCAGGGGATAGAGTTGTAGTAACTGTGTAGTTACTGTGTATCAACACGCTGGAATGCAGGCGTTAGATGGACGTTACAGGAAGCGACAGAAGCTAACAGTCTGAGCGGATATATCCGTACCTTGTCAGATAGAGCCATATGAGTGGGTATAGATATATCCGTACCTGGGAGACAATGAGTTAAAGACCTACATTTAGGAGGTCTTAAGGGCAGACACCACAGTGAAAAAAGTGATTTTTTTGTTCCCTGGTCATTTCCGTTGTCAATATAACACTTACCTCGACAGTACTATTCTTGCACATTATCTATTATAGGCCGAAAAAATTGGACAAAACGCTGAGTGGGTACAATTATCTCCCATAACCATGCGCCACCGTGGATCCCAAGCACTGTCCGAGTGCTTCCCCCTTACAGGATGTAGGTGGCGCGTCCTCTTTCTTTTTTCGCGCGTGTCAGACCGGCTGTGTTTCTGCTACGCTCCCGGATTATTTTGGACTAAGAGGCTTCTTTTCTGTGTGGACTATCACCTGTTGGATTATTGTGTGTTATTCCACTTCTGGCTTGAGGCTACGTTGTGTTTCCTTCAACTTGTGCCTCCGTTTTTGTGTGGCGGACTCGGCGTGCCTCCCGTCCTACTTCGTGGTGACCGGTCGTCTGCTTCTCGTTTCGCCGCATTCACTTGAGTATTGACCTAAATTTTCTTTGAATTTTGTTAATTCTCGGTCTTTAAGGGTACGTACAGGGCGAGGTAGGATGTCTCGTCCTGTTTTGGGCTCTGGTTCTACGGAACCAGAGTCTGCCGGGGGCAACCCTTCTCCGGGCGCCCAGCGTCATGTTTTACGCACGGAGAAGGGGATCTTTCGGCGCTCCGACTCTCCCTCCCCAAACGCTTTGCGTTTGCGGCGAGGGAGGGCGGAGAAAGCCTGTTTGAGCAAGCTCAATGCGAGCTTGCTCAAACAGGCTGGGCTTGAGCCTGGGACTTCGGGCGGGGCTGCGCCGTCGAAGGTTCGGGGAAGGTCGAGGGGAAAGAAAAAGCTTCTTTCTCCTTCTCCTTCAGTGGAACAAGCTTCCCCCCCTTCGACGCCGTTGTCCGGCCCTCAGTCTCAGGCTTCAGCTCCTCCCGGTTTCAAGCCTGGGGGGAAGGTTTCCTTCTCCTCCCTGGCTCGAATCCGGGGGCAGGTCGATTCCCAACCCTCTTTGGGGGTTGGTGAATCCGATCTAGGGGCTACTGGAGAGACTCAGGTTTTGACAGCCAACGGCCATTCCACGTTGTAAACACCGGTTCTCGTCCGACCACCGAAGTTAAGCAACGTCGGGCCCGGTTAGTACTTGGATGGGTGACCGCCTGGGAACACCGGGTGCAGTTGGCATTAAAATCTTCCTTTTCCGGTGCCTCTCCTGTGCCCTCCTCGGTTTCCACCGCTGTGGAAGCCAGGAGGGACACGGGTCCTCCTCTGAACTCCCTCGCTGGGTCGTCTGCTGCTGTTTCGACAGTAGTTTCGGCCCCCTGGGGGGGGAGATCGGAGGAGATGACGGGGTCTCTGAATTCCCTCCCCGCTGGGGTTGGGATGCGAATTGACCCCGTTCAGGGCGGTCCTGTGGGGGCAGGGGTTTCAGGCTTCGTGCCTACGACCACTGCTACTACGGTTCCCTCTGACGTCCGTGTGACTGGTGGCTGTCCCTCTATGAAACGCTCCGGCCGACTAGTTACTGGACGTGGAGGTGTTCGACAGAACGTGGTACTTCTGTCGAATGGTCAGGGCGACGGGAACATTGTTTCTGTTGCTCAGACCGACACCTCCGACCGGACCGTCTTGACCCCACGCCATTCCTTAGCGTCTGGTGTTCGGGTGACGGATGGTCCGGACCAAGGGTCCGGAACGTTCCAGGCTTACGGGTCGGGATCGAACCGGACCCACGGGTCCCGACTGGACTTGACCTCCGGGTTTGGTCCGGACGGGACCCATGGTACGGGACCGTACCGGACCTTAGGGTCCGGTGCGGGACAGTACCTCTGGCCCTTGCCGGACCCCCGGACCTACGGGTCCGGATGGTACGGTACGGGACCAGTGGTTCGGTCGGGACCGGACCACCCGACCACCTCTGTTGGTCTGGGTGGTCTGGCACCGAACCGGAACACACCGGACCACCGGACCTACGGGTCCGGATGGTACGGTACCGGACCAGTGGTCCGGTCGGGGCCGGATCACACGACCACCTCTGTTGGTCCGGGTGGTCTGGCACCGAACCGGACCATGCCGGACCTACGGGTCCGGATGGTACGGTATGTCCACATCCGACCGAGCCACCCGAACACTTCTGTGGGTACGGATGGTTCGGTACCGAACGGGACCTCCGGATGCTACGGGACCGGACCGAACCTACGGGTTCGGATGGTCCGGTACCGGACCAGTGGTCCGGTCCGAACCGGACCACCCGACCACCTCTGTTGGTCCGGATGGTCTGTCACCGAACCGGACCATACCGGACCTACGGGTCCGGATGGTACGGTAGGTCCACGTCCGGACCGAACCACCCGAACACTTCTGTGGGTACGGATGGTTCGGTGCCGTACGGGACCTCCGGATGGTACGGGACCGGACCACAGGACCGGAACACCGGACCACCCTATCGGATCGGTCCGGACCACCCGACCACCTCTGTTGGTCCGGATGGTCTGGCACCGAACCGGACCTACGGGTCCGGATGGTACGGTATGTCCACGTCCGGACCGAGCCACCCGAACACTTCTGTGGGTACGGGTGGTTCGGTGCCGAACGGGACCTCCGGATGGTGCGGGACCGGACCGGACCTACGGGTCCGGATGGTCCGGTACAGGACCGGTGGTCCAGTCCGGACCGGACCACCCGACCACCTCTGTTGGTCCGGATGGTCTGGCACCGGACCATACCGGACCACCGGACTTACGGGTCCGGATGGTACGGTGTGTCCACGTCCGGACCGAACCACCCGAACACTTCTGTGGGTACGGATGGTTCGGTGCCGAACGGGACCTCCGGATGGTACGGGACCGGACCGGAACACCGGACCACCCTACCGGATCGGTCCGGACCACCTCTGTTGGTCCGGATGGTCTGGCACCGAACCGGACCTACGGGTCCGGATGGTACGGTACGTCCACGCCCGGACCGAGCCACCCGAACACTTCTGTGCGTACGGATGGTTCGGTGCCGAACAGGACCTCCGGATGGTACCGGACCTACGGGTCCGGACCTACGGGTCCGGATGGCCCGGTGTCGGACCACCCGACCACCTCTGTTGGTCTGGATGGTCTGGCACCGAACCGGACCATACCGGACCACGGGTCCGGATGGTACGGTATGTCCACGTCCGGACCTAACCACCCGAACACTTCTGTGGGTACGATGGTTCGGTGCCGAACGGGACCTCCGGATGGTCCGGCACCGGACCGGAACACCGGACCACCCTACCGGACCGGATCGGCACCCCCGACCGGACCGGACCATTTCTTTTCTGATCAGACCCGATGGGTTCCTGTTCAGTCTATAAATGGCGGGGGTTCGTTGGCTGGGCTGACCCAACAGTCGCAGGGTTGTTGTTTTTCTTCCCCTTCGGCTGCTGGAGACGTTTCGTCTTTGGGGCAGGGGTCTTCGCGGCCTCTTGCTTCTGTGGGCGTTTCTTCACAGCCTGCTTCATCGCTTTCGGCTCTTCCCCCTCAAGCTCCCTACACTCCTGCTTTTGAGGAGTTGTCGGGAAGTGAAGAGGAGAGTGAGTCGGAGGACGATAGGGAGGAGGATCAGGGTCGCCCTGAGGTTAACACTGATCCTCTACCCTTGCCGGTTTCTGATGGAACTTCCGAAGCTATGCTTCGTACTTTGCAACAGTACATGACAGACATCACGCGGCGTCTTGACGTCACGGATGCCTCTCTTAAGCGTCTGTCGTCTAGTGTTGACACACAGGACCTGGACCCGGGGTCTGAGGACGAGAGGCAGGAGGCTCGTCCTCGCACAGCTAGAAGGACGTTTGAACAGTTTCTGGACGTCCTTCCCTGAGACGCCCTCTCGTCCTTTGAGTCCGCTTCGGCCCGGGCGCGGGAGGCTCACGCCGCGTCTGCCGGCGGCTCATTTTATGAACGATCCGTCCGCCGGCAATTCGCGTTCCACCCTAGTCTTAGTGCCACGGTGGAAGCGGCAGCACATCGCCTGAGGAGTACAGATTCACGTGCAAACGCGACCTATGTTCCTCGGGAGGACGCGGGTTCAGTGCCATGCTTTCCTTCGGGAGGCGCACCTCCACTGTTTCCTCGTGTCCAATCTGTTTCGTCCCTCCCTTTTCCCTTTGACTCTCGAACTCTCACTTTCCAGACTTCGAGTGTTTAGGGTGGGGCTGACGGTGATGTGTTCGTTGGGGAGGTGCCTTCGGTCAAGAAGGTGGAACTGAGCTCTGCTTCGTTCCACAATCTTGAGGCCACCGTTTCTTCCACAGTCGAGGCCCAATCACAGGCCTTGACATGGATGAGCACGCTGTCCACACTGTTGGACCCTCCCGATCGGGCAGAGTCCGATTCCACTCGGGTCCTTGACACGGTTCGAGTGGATCGGGCTTTGCATGCCGTGCGATCGTGCGTGACGTCTGCGGCAGAATTGGCCATTGGAACACGGGTCCACTTTATTGGCCCTGTTCCGTGATCATTTTCTGCCTACTTCTATAGTGCCTCCGGATATGAGGAAGAGTCTGAGGAACACGTTTCTTCAGCCTTCTTCCCTCATTCATCCGGACACTGTTCGTTCTGTGGTGGAGTCCACACGCCAGAGGAACACTGATTCTCTGATGGTTGGCCTCGCTGCTTCGGCGACGGCGGCGGGGAGTAAGAGAAGTGCTACAGTCACCTCCAGCTCCCAGCCTCAGAAGAAGAAGAAGAAGAAGAAGCCAGTTTCACTGCCTCCTTCTTCCTCCTCTTAGGCGCCTGTTGCGTTCCCAAGCAAGACGAAGGGTGCTCAGACAGGTAAGGGGAAGCAGCACCACCAGGGGGGGTGGTCGCAAGCCTGCGCCTGCCCGCCAGCAGAATTTTCAGTGAGTCCCGGCCCTACGTTGACGCCCCCTCAAGTTGCCCCTCTTTCGTCCGTCGGTTCCCTTTTTCGGGCCCGCGGCATGTGGGGCAGACTGGTCTCCAACCAGTTTTTCTTGAGGGTGGTGTGGTCGGGGTTTTCTCTACCGCTGTCGTCACAACCTCCATTGTCCGCTCTACCCTGGACGTTCCCCCCTCCTCGAGACCCTGCCAGATGGCAGGCTCTTCAGGACGAGGTGAACTCGTTGGTCGAGAAGAAGGCGGTCTACCCCCTTTCTCAGCCTTCTCCAGGGTTCTGCTCCCGCCTGTTCACCGTCCCCAAAAAGGACGGCCGGTTCAGGCCGGTGTTGGACCTCTCCACCTTGAACTTGTACCTTCACAGGTGCAAGTTCAAGATGGAAACCCCTTCGTCGGTCCGGTTGGCCATCCGGCCAAACGATTGGGCCATGTCTGGGACCTCCAGGATGCTTACTTCCACATCCTGGTGGCCCCGGGGTACCGACATCTGCTCCGGTTCGTTTGGGAGGGCACAGTGTTCGAGTTTCGGGCCCTCCCATTCGGCCTGTCCTTGGCCCCTCTGATTTTCAACGGGGACAACAACACCACATGCTTAGCTTACCTTCGCCACCAGGGGGGCACCAATTCTCGGTCCCTCTCCCTGTTGGCGGAGGAGATTCTGCTCTGGTGCCAGACCAATCAGGTCCGGATGTCAGTCCAGTTCGTTCCGGGGAAACTGAACGCCCTGGTCGACATTCTCAGTCGGGGCGATCAGGTTCTCTCCACAGAATGGACCATCGCTCACAACGTTCTACAGCGTCTGTGGGCAAGGTGGGACCGTCCTCTGATCGATCGGTTCGCAACTCGATTCAGCGCTCGGCTTCCCAGGTACGTCAGCCCCTTTCGAGACATGAATGCGTTCCACTTGGACGCATTCACTCTCTTGTGGAGGCTCCTCGATGCTTACACCTATCCCCCGACATCTCTGATTCCGAGGGTGCTGGCAAAATATCTGCAGGAACGACCAAGACTGATTTTGGTCGCGCCTTACTGGCCAACAGCTCTGTGGTTTCCAGATCTTCGCGGTCTCACCCACGTAGACCCTCTACCTCTGGATCTGGACGGGGGAGGTCTGCTCCAGCCTCGATCATGCCTCCCTCATCCACGTCCAGAGAGTCTGTGCTTGACCGCATGGCTCTTGTGCGCTCCAAACTGCTTGCACTAGGATTGCACAAGAGTTCAGTAGAGTTTTCCTTGAACGCTAAGAGGCGATCAACTAATCAGCTCTACGACTTACGCTGGAGAGCTTGGGCCACCTTCGCCTTGTCCAAGGGGATAAAGCCGCTTTATCCCTCAACACAGGACTTGGCCAACTTCCTGGTGGAAGTGTATCAAAAGAAGAGTCTTTCTTCTAAGACTCTTCTTGGATACAGATCTGCCATCGCTTCCACGATTGCGGCCGCTACTGGTCGCAGATCTGAACACTTGATCAGGTCCTCCCTCATCGCTAATGTCCTTTCGGGTATTAGCAATGCAGCGGTGTCTAAACCTCGGGTTTCATTTCCCAAGGGGGATGTCTTTCTGGTCCTCAAACTCCTGCGTAGCAATGAGTTTGAACCCCTGGCAGGCATCAGTATCAAGTTGCTGATTTTTAAGACTAATTGTTCCTCATCGCTTTAGCCACTTGCCGTAGACTCAGTGGTATTCAAGCTTTGAGTGGCCTGGACTTTGACCTTGAGTTCACCACACAGCAGTGGTTGCCAGCATGGTCACGTCAGTCTAAGATATGTTTCTTGGGTATATTTTCTTTTACGGTAGTACTGTTCGAAAATTGCCTGGGTATCTTAATCCTTGGATTTAAGTGATTTTGATTAAGGAGTTTAATACTCTACATATCACCCTCACACCACTCTGGTATTCTGTGCAAGAATAGTACTGTCGAGGTAAGTGTTATATTGACTGTAAGGCTTCTTTTTAAGCCTACTGTCTATATGATACTTACCGAGACAGTACTATTAGAGTTTCCCTCCCGCCTCCCCTCTTGATATGTTATGGGCTTTTTGAGGGTCTGCAGCTCATAAAGAAAGAGGACGCGCCACCTACATCCTGTAAGGGGGAAGCACTCGGACAGTGCTTGGGATCCACGGTGGCGCATGGTTATGGGAGATAATTGTACCCACTCAGCGTTTTGTCCAATTTTTTCGGCCTATAATAGATAATGTGCAAGAATAGTACTGTCTCGGTAAGTATCATATAGACAGTAGGCTTAAAAAGAAGCCTTACATTCTTTCTGATTCTGGATTTTGAACCTCTTCTGGTTACTCTGATGTACTGATTTTAGATCAGAATTAATCATAAACGGTCAAAACGGCTAAATGAACAATGTATGTGTATGCAATTGTGTATTAAAAACACACAAAACAGCAAAAAAATGCGTATGTTTGAGTGGTGACTGTGAGTCAAACAAATCGTGAACGGTAGTCACGTTTGCATGACTGGAATGAGTTGTCTTTTCTTTGCTAGGATCAGTTCATACCGCGGACAACGGGAATTTCCGTTTACTGGTTTCGCGCCGTTTGTAACAGCAACAAGAAGACATTCCAAAGAGCCGAAGAGAACCGATGAAGATTCCGGGAAATTCCGTATGAACAATTTTCGCTACTGACCAATCGAATCGCGGATATTAAACTTCGTTTATGCTCGGTCTCGTTCGGTCGATTCGGCCTTCCCAGAATGCAATATTCTTCAATTTCCGCCAGATCTTGCCAAAGGCGATGTGAAACATTTACAGCTGCGATTTTCCTTGGATATCTTTGTGGAATCTTCAGTTTATCACACGTTTTACCCCGATTTCAGTGCTAGACACGCAAAGGATGATTATTGGGTAAAATCAGATCAATTGCAGAGGCTGGCGTGACAGAAGTTTAAAAAGAAAGTGCGAGTCGATAGTGTCGTCTGCTATTGCTACGAACGAATCGGAAGATCAAGTTTGTGCATTCAACTTCGTCCAGAATGAAAATTGGCTGGAAACTATGCTGCTTCCCTTGCAACAGCTGGGTTGGAGCAAGAAATCACCATCGGTGATGTACGTTTGAAGCACGTTTCCATGTGTGTTTTGAACCACGACTTATTTTAGAGTTGCGGAGCGGAATGTGTACGGCAGTAAGGACAACACGGAGTTCGCCATTTATGGCAACGAAAAGGCAGACCCTATATCTTTTTTCGGGAAAAAAGCAAATAAACTGCTTAAAAAAAACCAATCAATACAAAAATGACTTTGTTCAGCCATGGTGCAACACCATGCATCTCCTGGGAAATCTGCTGCAGCTGAATACTAGCCCAAGCAGAGCAGTAAAGATTCCAAGCAGCTGATAAAGCTTGTAGTAGGTATGCATTTTTTCTTCTTTTTTTTTGACAGAAATGTAGAAGTTTATACATGTGTTTGGTTATGTTTGCGGCTCTGGCTCTGTGTGTTCATGTGTGTGACTGTGTGTGACTGCTGAAGAAGAGAATCTTACTAACAACACCCTGATGCAAAGAAACTGAATAGGATGCAAAGTCAGTAATGTGCGGCTACTGTGAAGCTTGGTTGTCACAAGGTTTGTCCTGTTGGGGCAAAACATCTGTTCTTTCCTCATTTATTTTCTTGAGCATATTACTTATAGCTTCCTCCTGTGATCAAAGTTTTCTTGTGGCACAAACAAACATGCATTCACATGGACCAGTGAGTGAACATTGCTTGTGGTCATACTTCCCATGCAGACCATATGGTTTCTGCATGCAGTCAGAGACATACATACAGAGATGCGAAGCGAGGGCCGCTCGCATGAAGTATGTGCAATAGCTGTAGACCAGACCAGCACTGCCTTAGCACCGTTCACATGATTTTTCAACATCTTTTTGTTCACTGCTTGACTATTAGCACTGACATAAGGCCAAAAAAAAAAAATTGTCTGTTTAGGGTAACATGACCAAAAAAAGTAGGGTCGGTAGGTAGGTAAAGGTTTTTTTTTTTTTTTTTTTTTTTTTTTTTGGTTGTGTGTGTAAATGCTATGTTGGTTGAACATTCACTTCTTATATTTGATGAATACATGTTTCAAAACTAACGTATAAATAAAACAGAGAGAAAGGGAGAGAAAGAAACGCCAAATGTCTCTTTTTAGCATTTTTACCTCTTTTTTTTTCTTTTTTTTTTTGAAATCAAAAAAAAGTTTTTGGGTCGGCGCCAAATCGATAGGGTCGGTCGGGTTACCCTAAACAGACAATTTTTTTTTTTTGGCCTAAGCATGCGCCGAAATAACGTGTTATCACATATTACAATACCTGTTTTTCAAATGTGTGTGTAGGAGGGGGTGGGGGGGGGGGGGGGGTGTCATTGTTGGGAAAATGTGAATAGGCCGTATTGAGTTTGTAATAGACATATATTATTAATTTTGAATTTATGTTCTCTACAGATGGTGAGGTGGAAGCTGGAGAGGAGCTTCCAAAGTACCCATGGCACTGCATGGCAATTCACAGAAGTCAACCCTAATATCGTAGTATAAAAAGTAAAGGACACTGTTATAAATTCCCTGATAAATCAAAGCAAGTCCAAAAGAGGTCCAAGATAAGAGGCTTCACTGGTAACAATTTGGGAATTATGGATGGGCATAATTTATGCAGCGTGCACATAACGGATGAGAGTTGATCATTGTGACCTTGGAACAGGTTCCTTGGTGCTTGCAGAACACTGGCTGTTTTTTTTTAACATTTTGTTGAATTTAGTTTCCGTTTTTCTTGTGGAACTCAGCAAGACTTGTTGTTTTGTCAGTGTTGTTTTGTTACATGTTTCGTAAACGTTTGTGTGAAAAAAAATCATTTTCTTCATGTTTTGTGCATTTTCTCAAAACTACTTTTTTGTCACTTCAAAAGCCTAAGGCTTTTTTTCTAATAAACTTGCGTTGTTGAAACTTTGCGTACATCTTGAGTGTGTTATTTTGCAGAAACTGATTGAGGGATTTGTTGAAAAAAATTTTTCTTGAGAAGTTATACCCTTTTTGGGGGCGTTTTTTCATGAAATTCAACATCACTCACTTTCATCATTGATATTTTTTAAATGACTTGAGATATCAAAAAAAGCCTCAATCAGTTTCTCGGCATTGTGCTGAAGTATAAATAACAAGCATCAAAACTAAATTTCATGCAGTTTTAAAAAAGCCTTAGGGTTTTAAAAAGGGGCAGTTTGGTGGCCATCTTGGATTGCTACCATGGCAACCGATGGTCCAATTTTTATTTTTTTTCCATTTTCTCAGGAGATAGACTGAGTACTTAAATTCTAAAACAATTGTTGACCCAAGAGTTATGAAACAAAAAAAATCACTTTTAACACCAGTGCCTCCCCTTAAAACAGGTACCACTGTATTGATGAACATTGCATATGACTTGAGAAAACAAATGGTGCAACCTCCAGTTGATACTGTAAAGTAGGTTGAAGGTAGGGTGAGGGTTACTGCTTTGTTTGAAATTGTCTTGCACTTGCGGAGTATGGATTCTTTAGAAGAAGCAAACAAGAAGAAGAAGACGATGGATTCTTTTTGTGGAAATCTGCGGTTTCTGAGGCTGCCAAGGCCCTTCTAGAGATGATTAACTCATGTCCACACACAACATATGTATTCCAAAATGTTTTGCTTTAGTCTTCTTTTCCCTTTTTATTGACTCGCATGCGAAGCAAAAGTGAGTCTATGTACTCACCCGAGTCGTCCGTCCGTCCGTCCCCCCCGTCCGTCCGGACGTCTGTCCAGAAAACTTTAACGTTGGATATTTCTTGGACACTATTCAGTCTATCAGTACCAAATTTGGCAAGATGGTGTATGATGACAAGGCCCCAAAAAACATACATAGCATCTTGACCTTGCTTCAAGGTCAAGGTCGCAGGGGCCATAAATGTTGTCTAAAAAAACAGCTATTTTTCACATTTTTCCCATTTTCTCTGAAGTTTTTGAGATTCAATACCTCACCTATATATGATATATAGGGCAAAGTAAGCCCCATCTTTTGATACCAGTTTGGTTTACCTTGCTTCAAGGTCAAGGTCACAGGAGCTCTTCAAAGTTGGATTGTATACATATTTTGAAGTGACCTTGACCCTGAACTATGGAAGATAACTGTTTCAAACTTAAAAATTATGTGGGGTACATGTTATGCTTTCATCATGAGACACATTTGGTCATATATGATCAAGGTCAAGGTCACTTTGACCCTTATGAAATGTGACCAAAATAAGGTAGTGAACCACTAAAAGTGACCATATCTCATGGTAGAAAGAGCCAATAAGCACCATTGACATTGTACTTCCTATGTCTTGAATTAACAGCTTTGTGTTGCATGACCTTAAATGACCTTGACCATTTTATTACCTGCTTGAATCTCACCAACACATTGTGACCTTTTTTCAGTCATCATACGCTGTGCGAGAAAAGAGATGCCATGAAATATTTGCAGCTGCAAAGTAAGTGCATTTCTCCCTACTGTGCGTGTACACTGAAAACAAGGCCATAGCTATAAATAGTATAGTAGATGAAGGAAACTTTCTGAAAGTTTTTTAGGATCTTTTGTAAAATACGTCAAAACTGGAACGTTGATAATGAAGCTGATATTAAAGATAAGCTTCATAAAAAGAAGGAAATGAAGAGGGAATCTTTGGTGACCGGGACTACTTGTATTTGACATTTTCTTCAAGCAATTTCTTTTGTTGTTAAGTCTGAATAATGAATGAGTTTTCTCAAATGTGTTCATTTTTTCCTTGTTGATTATTTTAGATTTGTGCCTTTGTTCTTTCAGAGTGAAGAATCCAAACCTGACAAAGTTACTGCATGTGAGTTTGTTGCTATGCAATATATGACCTTGAAGGCACAATCCTGCTCGTAAAAACTGTTTGACTCATCATCTCAGATATATATACAGTGGAGTCCGGGTACAACGAATCTCGAGGGAGATACATTTTAGTTTGTTATATCAGCAATTCGCTGTAGCGTTTTCAACCCTAAAAGACAAGTTTTCCCACTCACCTTCAAATGATCGTCCCATCGATCTTTCCTTGGAGAGTACAATCTCTGCATGTTTTCAACAGCTTCATAATATAATCCATAGAGAGAGGCATAGTTTAAATGTTCACTTTACTGTCTCAATTTTAGAAGTAAAATTTAAAAAGTCGTGTAAAAGCATGTACATGTACATTCTGATCAATCTCCGTGTCCGTCAAAAAAAACTCCGAAAACCCCTGAAAACCCCATCTAGACTAACTAAATCTATCTTCAAAGTGTAGTATTCCATGGACATGCCTGTGAAAAGTAAGCCTGATTCATGCTACATGCACCCTTACATTTGTGTTGAGAGCCGGATTTTCGACGAAATCGATGCAACAATTTCAGTGCAAGGGAGGTAACTCTTGTTACTCGAAAGCACAAGTATTGATGACGTCATGTGATTAGTGCTTCCGCTCCTTCGTAAATCTTCGCACAAACACGAAAATAAAGCCATGAACGGTGAAAGCTGCAAATATAAGTTACGCTGCTCAGAACTGGCACACTTCTCCACTGTACACTCCAATTTGGAGATTATATCCAAGTCACAGACATCGCTGCACTTTGCCTGCAAGTAGCGACGTAGGGTATTGGCAGCAACACGTGCTTCTGTGGCAGTCATAGCTCAGCACAGTCATAGCTCAGCAGCTGATTGGAATAGTGAAAACACAGCGGCGGTGGCTGTTCCGTGCACCTCCCGCTGTTTGTTCACAGTTCGCTCATCACGCGATGTGCACTTGTGTTTGTGTATTTTTGTGTATTTTTGTCTTTGGAGCCAATTATTGACATCAGTTCGTTGTAGCCTTCTGACTTTTAGAGACAAAACGGCTCTGGGGCGATGAAAACGTGTGTGTTAAAAGAGGGGTTCGTTATGCAAATGAGTTCAAAAGGTTCGATGTAGCCGGAAAGTAACAAGTAAGAAATAGAAGGCTGTCTGCCAGGAAATCAATGGCAGTTTGTTAAAAGAGGGATTTCTTTATACCCAGGTTCGTTATAGCTGGATTCCACTGTAGTCTTATCCCATGGAAAAAGCCTGACCAGATATGAGATGGCGAGTCGAACTGTTTTCACTAGGAGTGTGCCTTTAATCAACCCATTGTTTTATGGTAAGCGAGCGGTACCTCATGTTCTTATGTATACTTTTTTTTCATGTTGAGGGGAAAGGTCACACCAAGGACTGCCTTAAACTTCCGAAAATTGCTAAAACTTTTATGGTCATTTTGGCAAATTTGCTGTAGCGAATATATCCTAGCAACATCCGTGTTAATGCAGGCAGTCTTTTTTTGTATACTGAATGGCTCTTTGTTTTTTGTCATATACTCCAGAGTTAGCTGCTTGGAAGTGAAGCCACATACTGAAAGATGAGCAAACATTTGAGATTCACTCACTGTGATGGTGAAACTCACACGTGGTCCAAATTGGGATATTGCCATTTTAGTCTTGACTGTTGTTATTCAGGACGCAATAAAGCTGACAGAGAAACTGATAGACCTGTGTGAAAAGGACTGCAAGAAGACATCCACCATGAGCATGTCTCAGCACTTCAAAACCCTCAAACGCATGGCTGATGACAAGTGAGACCATCTTTGTTTATCATATTTCTGCTTTGTAATTGTTTAGTTTGGAGGATCTTTGTAGCAGTGCCAAACTTTGCAACGACATTGTTTTGAGGCATAGTGGCAAATTCAGACAGATACATGTTTTCTGTTTATTCCTAGTTTTAAGAATTTATTACTGAGACTTAGACTTCCGGTGTTGTCACTGAATGTGAAATGTATGATATTTTAGTGTAAATATTACATTGAAACACTGTAACACTGTTCTGAAACTACAGCTTATTTAAAGAAAACCTTTCAGTATGACCTCTGGTCCTTTCAATCAGGGCTCTCTCTGAAGAGACTTACAAGTTTGTTGTGTATAAGAGTGTCTGTTCTGCCAATGATGATTGTCAGCACTGTCACTTAAAAATCCCACTGTTTTACGGTTAAACCTCCCTTTTTAGACTTAGATTTAAGGCTTCCCCTTATTAAAGACTTAAATGTTAGGCATGTTTCTCACGTCAGTGTCTCTGTAATTTTATTCCAGCACATTCTGTGACATTCTGTTGCCACTGCAGTCTGCCATGATGGTGACACTGCCGGCGACACCTGGTGGCCAGGGGGAGCACAACCCCTTTCCTGGGCGACACATCTGCATCAAGGGCTTTGAGGACACGGTAAGCATAGCGACCAACTGTTACGCTTTCAGCGTAGCGTGCTATTCTGTAACAGAAATAAGGATAAGATATTGTATAGTCCTGTGAGGTTACCCTCATGGAAATTTAGGCTGCTTTCTCCCTTGGGAAAGCGAGCTGCCATACAGTACCAACCTATCAATTTTGTTTCTGTGTGCATGTGTTCATGTTTCCAAACCCTGAGACTTTTGCAGTGAACTTGGGATCTTTGTCAGGCGCATGCTCAATCCGGTTATTGTTCCACATGAATCATCAAGAGCATTTTGAGCACAAGAATTGCATAAAATCAGAAAAGAGTTGCTTTCCCTTGTTTTTGTTTGCTTTTTCAAACAAACACTGAGGCAAGCTACACGTGACATTATAGGCTTGCCTCTGTGTTTCTCTGTAGGAATTTAAAGCAACTTCTCCACAATCCATACAAACTTGACAGTTATTTCAACATCCTATATTGTAAGCGACTGTGAGGTCAAAAGGAAAGAACTTGGATACTGATGCCATTCCAGTTTTAAACGCATGGAAAACTCTCATGCAAAGTAGATTTGTTTGAATAAGCTAGGGTTTTAATCTTTATGTTGATTTTCCAGATTGAAATTCTACAATCACTTCAGCGGCCAAAGAAAATCACTATGGTTGGGAGTGATGGAAACCTGTATGTCATGATGTGCAAACCAAAGGTAAGTGGGAAACAATTCTCAAGATCCAGTCGAACCTGCCTTTGCGAAAACCTCGCAAAGGGTTTTCGCAAAGGGACCGCCTGCCCACAATGACCAATCAAAGCAATTTAGGACTAGACTCCCCTCCGTTTTAAGACCCTGTTTAGGGCGGGGATATAGCTCAGTCGGTAGCGCGCTGGATTTGTATCCAGTTGGCCGCTGTCAGCGTGAGTTCGTCCCCACGTTCGGCGAGAGATTTATTTCTCAGAGTCAACTTTGTGTGCAGACTCTCCTCGGTGTCCGAACACCCCCGAGTGTACACGCAAACACAAGACCAAGTGCGCACGAAAAAGATCCTGTAATCCATGTCATAGTTCGGTGGGTTATAGAAACACGAAAATACCCAGCATGCTTCCTCCGAAAGCGGCGTATGGCTGCCTAAATGGCGGGGTAAAAACGGTCATACACGTAAAATTCCACTCGTGCAAAAAACACGTAGTGTACGTGGGAGTTTCAGCCCACGAATGCAGAAGAAGAAGAAGACCCTGTTTTCTCAGATTTTCTGTTCATAAACTCTGTAAATATACCCCCATTTTAAGACTCCCTCCTTTTTAAGACCTTATTTTCTCAGATTTTTTTGAGGTCTTAAAAAGGGGTTTCCACTGTAAGTACAAAGATCACTTTCTGTGTGTTCAGGATGACCTGCGAAAGGATTGTCGTCTGATGGAGTTCAACGCCATTGTGAACAGATTCCTGCGTAAGGATGCTGAGTCAAGGCGTCGTCAGCTTCACATCCGTACCTATGTTAGTGTGCTTGATTCCTTTTGCTTGTGTCAAAGAGAGAGATAGGAGTAGGGGGTGGGTGTAAGAAGGTGTGAGTGTGTGTGAATTTTAAAGATGCTTGGGAAACAGTTTCCGATCAAGTTACTGATAACAGCAAAATTAAACTGTTAAACCCTCCATGTGTGTTTGAGTGTGTGTGTGTGTGTGTGTGTGTGTGTGTGTGTGTGTGTGTGTGTGTGTGTGTGTGTGAATAACTGAGCGCCACTGATGGAGGGTGATAGGGACTCACTTCCCTTAAACGGTTTCACAGAATTGCCCATTCTATTTTTAGTAACATCAGCTTTTAGGGAAAACTGAACAGATGCATGCATCACCATGTGTCGACTGCAAGTAATGGTTGTTGATGACTTAAGTTTAGTAATGAACTTGTGCAGACGGTGACTCCCCTGAACGAAGAGTGTGGCCTGCTGGAGTGGGTGAACAACACGCATGGCCTGAGGCACATTCTGACCAGGCTCTACAAGGAGAAGGGAACAGTCATGTCAGGCCAGGAGCTGAAGACCGCCATGCCACCTCTCAACTCAGACATTGAGTGAGTTCTAGTACTGCAGTGAAACTCCCTTTGAAGACCACTGTAGACAAACTCCGGAAATATGTATGGGTTGTGAAAGAGTGAATGCTCGTTTTTATTGAGGCAAACCTTCCAAATTTTCATTTCATTTCATTTCATTTTCATTACTTTATTGTCCCATCGCTGGGAAATTCAGGTCGCTTCCTCCCAGTGGAAAGCTAGCAGCAACGGAGTCGCGCTACCCAAGTGTCTGCGTGTTTAGGTGTATTCAGCCACCTGCACTTATGGCAGAATGACCAAGGTCTTTTACGTGCCATTGTGATGACACGGGGGTGGAACATGGCTTCCGTCTCTGGGTCTGCACATAAAGTTGACCCGTGTCCGTCCCGGCCCGAATTCGAACCTGCGACCTTTCGATCATAAGTCCAGTGCTCTACCAACTGAGCTACCGGGCCCCCAAATGTGCTCCTTGTCCATGTGTTTTAGACTGGGTGGCCGAGTGGTAACGCACTTGCGCTCGGAAGCGAGAGGTTGCGAGTTCGACCCTGGGTCAGGGCGTTAGCAATTTTCTCCCCCCCTTTCCTAACCTAGGTGGTGGGTTCAAGTGCTAGTCTTTCGGATGAGACGAAAAACCGAGGTCCCTTCGTTGTACACTACATTGGGGTGTGCACGTTAAAGATCCCACGATTGACAAAAGGGTCTTAACTGGCAAAATTGTATAGGCATAGATACAAATTTCCACCAAAATACCCGTGTGACTTGGAATAATAGGCCGTGAAAAGTAGGATATGCGCCGAAATGGCTGCGATCTGCTGGCCGATGTGAATGCGTGATGTATTGTGTAAAAAAATTCCATCTCACACGGCATAAATAAATCCCTGCGCCTTGAATATGTGCGCGATATAAATTGCATAAAAATTAAAAAACAATTAAAAAAAATCCCTGCGCTTAGAACTGTACCCACGGAATACGCGCGATATAAGCCTCATATTGATTGATTGATTGACACCCCTTGTTAGTGCCTGGCCTATAATATTACATGGAAAAGTTTGCCTAAATGAAAGCAAGAGTATTCACTCTTTCACAACCCATATAAATCTGACAGTTGTTTTCAGAGTTCGTCTATTTCAGCAAAAATAGAGATTTCAGAATCCAATGTCTTGAGTGTTGAGATGGCAAATTTCATCTTGGAATCAGTTTATACATTATTTTAACGATGTTTGTTTGTTACAGGGCAAAACTGCAGGTGTTCAGACACAAGTTACTACCCCGCCACCCAGCCGTCTTCAAGGAATGGTTCATACGCACCTTCCCAGACCCAACTTCTTGGTCAGTATGCTGCCACCATTTAATTTTAGTGGAATGCACACACAGAATGATGGACTATATGTAATGAGCGCTTCTGGGGTGATAACGCGAGACAACTCCTGTGATCTTGCCGCGAGGTGGTGCCAGTTACCAGCCGAAAGAAAGAAGGGGCATAACCTCACCAGAACCGACCATTGTCTGTTTACCGTATAAAATGCACGACTTACACATGAACTGTTACCAAACCGATATGCTATTTGGGACCAATGCAAGTTCTTTTTCCTTTCTCGTGTGATCTTGCCGCGAGGTGGCGCCAGTTACCAGCCAAAAGAAAGAGGGGCCATAACCTCACCAGAACTGCCCATTGCTTGCCAAGTGTGCAGATGAACAAGAAGGATGTGGTAAAGTGATCACCTTGACAATGATGAAAGTGATCACTTGAATGATTGCATAGTGATCATTTGAAAGATGATGAATTGATTACTTGGAATCGGTTGTTTCTGTTACAGCAATAAAAAACCCAGATCTGAACTCTTAGATCCACAGATGTGAACGGAACATTTCACAGTTGAAATGATCAGTTGGATTCAGTTGTTTCCTTCACAATAATGAAAAACCAGATCTGAACCTTTTTTGATCCACAGATGTAGAATAAACATTTAAAAGTAGAAATGATTATTGCAGTCAAATGGGAATCTGTCATTGATTATGAAGCAGGCATGGGAATTGTCCGCCGAATGGCGGATTTCCGCCGAATTTTTTTTTTGTTCTGCCGAAAATGCAAAAGTGTCCGCCGAAAAAATAAAGGGGGGAGGCACACAAAAAAAGCACCGGTAACTTTGGCCTTTGCGCAAAAGCCCGCGAAAACTTTCTGTACTTTGTTCACGCACTGCTACCGCCCGCCTCAGTTATTGAACTATTATGTTTGAAAGTAAACCAGATTGCACAGATTGTGTTACAAGTTACATTTTCCTGTTTGTCTCAACAGATACATTTTTTTACAAATTTAAACCATATATAATACATGTAAGCAAAATTTGGTACATTTTTGTACTGAAAACTCTGATTCTAAAAACAGAATTTAATGGCAAACTTGGAGCTCAGATGACACCAGATTGCACCATCTGGGTTCTTTGGAGAGAAAAAAATTCCGGGGGGGCATGCCCCCGGACCCCCCTAGTAAGGCTAGGCGCTTCGCGCCGTCGACTTGACGCTTCGCGTCTTCAGTTATAAATTTTCCGCCTTTTTTACAATTTTCAATTCCCATGCCTGATGAAGCTTTTTAAATATAAAAGAAGTCAATTAGTTTGCAAGACTTGAAAATAAGTCTTCAAATTCCAGCTGAATTTACATGCAGGTGCATGAAACTGTCACAGATGGTGTGTGTTATTCTTGTTGGTGTGTTTTTGTGTTTTCCAGGTACAATGCCAGAGTGGCATACGCTCGCACATCAGCAGTCATCAGCATGATTGGGTACATACTGGGACTGGGAGATCGGCATGGAGAGAACATTCTCTTTGACTCCACAAATGGTGACACTGTGCATGTGGACTTCAACTGTCTCTTCAACAGGGTATGTACTAGTAAGGGTTGTGCCTACATGCACCAACAAGCATGTGTGCGTGTGCATGTGCCTGCGTGCGCGCATGCGTGTGTGTGTGTGAAAAAGTTAATGTTTGCATCAAAAAGAATTGAGACAAAATTGAGCACTGTCACTATTTTAAATGCCAAGCAATACATACTGAGAATTTAGGAAGAAATTTAGCCTTTCAATTTGTCTAAAAAGAATGTTTTAAACATAAACAGAGAACAAGAGGATTGTGTGCCCTGGTTGAACCTGTTAAACTTGGGCGTTTTATGTATACTGCACTTAAAGACGTGCTGAAGGTATTGTACAGAATGATTCACATCTTGTTCCAGCTGTACCCTGTAGTCTTTAAAGATGAATGTTTTTTGCCCTGAACAGGGCGAGACATTTGAATGGCCTGAGCGAGTGCCTTTCCGTCTGACCCACAACATGATAGCTGCAATGGTGAGAATTTACTGTGTATACAGTGGAACCCCCCAAGTTAAGACCATGCCCCATTTTAAGACCTTGCCCCAAGTTAAGACCTTGCCCCATTTTAAGACCTTGCCCCATTTTAAGACCTTGGTTTTTCAGATTTTCTGTTGATTACCTCTGAAAATGTACCTCCATCTTAAGACTGCTTCCTTTTTAAGACAGTCATTTTCTCAGATTTGTTGAGGTTGTAAAAGGGGGGGTTCCACTGTAGTATAGATCGGACACAGCAGCTGTAATATGTGTGGTATTGGAATTGACAGCATATGTATGTGTTAAAGAGAAAAAGACACAAAAAATACACAGGGAAATGGGCTCACATACACTTAACAAACTGTGGGGTTTTTTTTTTTTTCAAATAAGACACACATACAAAATCCCTATTTGTTATGTACAATATTTATTGATATGTGATTTTTAGGACCATTTTCATCTTGATGTTACTCAGGTTTAAAAGGAGAGGCCGTCAAATACCATTACAACTAATTTTTCTTCAGCCGTAAGGGGGGACACCACCCCCTGGACCCCCTCAACAGAGGCTGTGCCTTGTATGTGGACAGTGTGATTTACACAAAGATAAAGCATGAAGGATGCATCCCTTGTTTTCAGGGTCCCCTCGGCGTGGAGGGTATCTTCCGCAGGGCTTGTGAAGTGACGCTGAGAGTGGTGCGAGCGCAGACAGATTCTCTGATGAGGTAAGACTCAGTAACAAAGGGAAGTAAGCGCTCTAAATGCATACGGCATGTGTAATAGAGTAAATGAGATTAAATTACATATTCTTACTCCGAGTCACATATTAGCATTGACGCAGTCGAGATGCTAGGTAGACTGAAAAAACGCTATCCCGTCTATAGTATAAGGGAAGCAACCCAAGCAAAAAAGTAGCAAGCTTGCTACCCTGGGTTGCCTCCCGTAGCGTGCATCACGCCACAGATCTCGTACCCAATACGAGACACCCTCATTCGACATCTTTCAGCCAGAGAGACAGGTCGTGCTTGATTTCGCTCCTAGGCTGTTGTTTGCTGTCTGCTTGACACCCACCAGCCTCGGCTCCCCGTCTGCTCATAGCTGTTTCTAGCGGTGAGATTGTTCCATTTTGTTGTTGTTTGCTTTGCCATTCTGCTGAGAATTTTCTCGTCCGCGGACTTGTGAATTTTGCTCGGTAGTTTGTTGCTGTGGCCGCCATTTTGGTCGCCATTTTTCGCTTACACGTGGTGTTTTTTGCTGGTTAGTTTGGGTCCGTGCTCGGACTTTTAGCGTCGACCAGTAGCACTATTACCTGCTTGTAACTTGTACTTTGTGCTAGTTATTCTGCTGAAGTTTTAACGTCCTAGAGACTTGTGTATTTTCAGTAGTTTGTTTTCTCGCGTGACAGCATGTCTGATAGTGAGAAAAAGCGAGCGGCTAAGGCCGAGAGTAAGGGCAAAGGCCCTGGCAAACCTAAGTCCTCGGCTTCTACTTCTTCGGCTAGGAACCCCACGGTTCACGTTTCTGACCCGAAGACTAACTTCGTTTTTTCGGTGCCCATTTCGGCGCCGGAGGAAACTTCGTCTGGCTCGCGGGCGGCGGGCATTACCGCTACCACGAACCCGGCGCCTGTGCCGGAGGCTGGCACTCTTGTGGCTAGCCTTTTGTCCTCTTTGCTTCCAGAAATTGAGATGGCGCGGACGGACCCTGTTTCCAGCTCTGCCTCCCTCCCGGGGGTGTGCGACCCTCGGTCGTTGGCTTCCTGTGTTCCTGTTGTTTCCGGATCACCTGTCCAGCCTGCTGGCTTCGGCGTTGGTGCTGGAGGCGGTGAACAGGGAGGCGTTTCTCTTCTCGGCCAGCGCTCGGTGGCTACCGCTTGCGGGAGTGCACCTGAGCAGGTCCCTTTTGGGATACGGTCGTCACAAGGTATGTGCTCGCAGCAGCCGTCCGCGGCAGCTGCACTTCCGGCTCCGGCCGGAAGTAGTGGTTCACTGGACAGCGGACAGACCATGGTCCCTGCCGGTTTGAGCTACGAATTACGTAAGCAGCCGTCCGCGGCAGCTTCCCTTCCGGCTCCGGCCGGAAGTAGTGGTTCACTGGACAGCGGACAGACCATGGTCCCTGCCGGTTTGAGCTACGAATTACGTAAGCAGCCGTCCGCGGCAGCTTCCCTTCCGGCTCCGGCCGGAAGTAGTGGTTCACTGGACAGCGGACAGACCATGGTCCCTGCCGGTTTGAGCTACGAATTACGTAAGCAGCCGTCCGCGGCAGCTTCGCTTCCGGCTCCGGCCGGAAGTGTTGGTTCACTGGTTTGCGGACAGCCCATGGTCCCTTCCGGTTCGAGCCTTGCCCTGCTACAGCAGCCGTTTCCGGCAGCTGCTCTTCCTGCCTGGGCAGGAAATGTAGGTCAAACGGGTCGTGCACAGTCATCTGTCACTTCCGGTTCCGGCCTAGGGCTTCCGGGTTGTGGCTTGCAGACTCCTCAGCACCAGCTATGGCATAGTTCTGCTGTTGCGTCTGCACTCCCTGCTCCTCCCGGCTTTTCCGGTTCGGTTCCCGCTGCTTCCGTTGTGTCGCCGGTGAATTTCGAATACGGTGGTTCTCCTGGGCATACAGGCTTTTTGCCTCTGTTGGGACAGCAGCAGCCACCCACTTCGGTGGTGGCCGCTAGCTCCTCTCTTCAGCTGCCTTCGGTCGTTGGTGACTCTCATCTTCCTCTTAGTCAGGGGTGCGAGTTTCATCGATGGCCAACAGGATGGGCGTTCGGCTTACGGCCTTCCCTCGCAGCGTCATTTGTCGGGTTCTTTTGGCTATGAGCCGTCCCCTTCAGGTGGCGTTTCGGACTTCGGGTCCGTGTACGAGGAGCAGCTGCCTTCGGCGGCTCTGGCCAGCTTCCGAATTTACGTCAGCAGTCGTTCGCGGCAGCCGCTTCCAGCTCCGGCCGGAAGTAGAGGTTCACTTGCTAGTGCACAGACTACTGTCACGTCTGGCTCGAGCCTTGTCCTATGACAGCGGTCGCCCGCGACAGCTGTTCTTCCGGTTCCGACCGGAAGTGTAGGTTCACTGGTTAGTGCACAGGCTACTGTCACGTCCGGTTCGAGCCTTGCCTTACGTCGGCAGTCGTACGCGACAGCGGCACTTCCGGTTCACGGAAGTAGTGCCTCGTTGGAAGGTGGACAAATAATGATCCCATCCGGCTTGAGCTGCGCTATACATAAGCAGTCGTCCGCGACAGCTTCTCTTCCGGCTCTGGCTGGAAATGTTAGTTCATCGGGGTGTGGGCAGCCCATGGCCCTTTCCGGTTTGAGCTTTGCCCTTTGCACGGCAGCCATTTCCGGCAGCTTCGCTTCCGGCCTTGGCAGGAGGGTAGGTCAAGCGGGTAGTGCACAGGTTACTGTCACTTCCGGTTCTGGCCTACGGCCTACCTTTGGGTTCCGAGCTTCAGCTCGTAGGTGGCTCAGCACCAGCTTTGGCATAGCGCTGCTGTTGCTGCCGCACTTCCGGCTCCTCCCGGATTTTCCGGTTCAGTTCCCGCTGCTTCCGTTTGGTCGCCGGTGAATTTCGAACAAGGCTTGCCCTATGGGCATACAGGCTTCTTGCCTCTGTTGGGACAGCAGCATCCACACACTCCGGTGGTGGCCGCGAGCTCCTCTCTCCCACTTTCCTTGGTTTTGATTCCTCTCATCCTCCTCTCAGTTAGGGAATGAGCACAATCGATTGCCAACAGGAAGGACTTCGGTCGGCAAAGAGGAAGCAGCTACTTCTGGTTTGAAGAATCGCCCTTAGTAGCTTTTCGCCTTTTTGCCTTTTCGCCGAGCCCCCCTCTTCGACAGGGGGTGGCCTCCGGCGTCGGTTTCGTTGCTGGTTCCTCAGGGTTCAGCTTCGGAGCTGGCATCGGAATGCCTTGCCGCTCCTGCGCAGGCTTCCTCCTTCGTGCCCTTAGCGGACCAGAGGAAGTTGCCTTGGCCAAGGTCGTCTCGTAGCTGCCTGTTGGCCTTTCCCCGTCCGCGTGCACCGTTTTTCGGTCACGCCGGAACTTCTTTCGCTTCTTACGAAGCCGTTGAGGAAGGATTCGGTTCTGCCGTTCTATGGGCAGAATCTCCTATTCTCTGAGGAAGGGGGTTGACAACTTTTGGAACTCAGTTCCATTTCCGAGACTCTCCTGCGGGCGCTTTCTCGCGCTCTGGCAGATTCCTTGGCGCCCTTTCCCCTTAGTAAAGGGCAGGACGCGGAGGAAGTGTCTCACTCCTCTCCACACTTACAAGGGTGAACGAGGCACAGATGAGGCTGTCCTCTCTGCGCTATTTCCATGCGGTCTCGTGCGGAAGGGACTTGTTTCTTGCCCACTCCCGGTTTTCTGAGGAGTCGACAAGGAACATTCTCAGTTCGTCATCCTTGGTGGACGGTCTCTCTCCGGCAGCCTGGCCTCTCATGCCAGAAGCAGGGGATTGAGACCAACAGAGAACAGCGGTTCCCTTCTTTTGAGCTTCAATTTGAAAGCAGCAAAAGCAGGCCGCTCCTAAGCAGGCTATACCTAGCGGACTCAGCCTAAGCGGCCTACGTCCTCAGCTCAGGTGAGATTGTTTCTTTCACAGCCGTCATAGGACGCTGGGTTTTTGAAACAACAGCCGGCCTTAGGGCTTCGGGGTTTTAGCCTCGGCGGGAGCAACAGCCATTTCATCCGTTGGAGGTGGTGGTTGTTGTTTTCCTTGTGCTTGTGGCTTCGGGCTTCGACGTTCTTTCTCTTTCCCAGCGTATGGGTGCTGAGAGGTCGATTTCCGTTTAAAGGGGGGTTTCTGCCTTTGGGCTTCCCCGTTTTCTCTTGCCACCAGCTTCTGGACTTGGTCCAGGTTTGTCTTTCGCCGAGTCTGACTTTGTCTTTCTCTAGCGATCAGACGCGTTCTGGTGTTTCGTCCAAACTTAAGGTTCACTTGAGTTGGCCTCGGAAGTAACATTCAGATTTTCCTGAGGGTGCATTGTCTGGGCAACGCATGTTTGAGAAGTCATTCTTGGCTTGTCACTTTTTCTCAGGTTTTTTGGCTACTCCTCCCCTTTGTGGGCAGAGGTCTAGCTAATGTTCCAGTTTTCTCGGTGCTGGCCTCTAGGCCAGCATCTTTTTCGGCGGCCGAAACTTTTGGTTTCTTACTGTGCCTGTGTACTTTGAGTACTTTGGCGCAATGGCCGGCCTACGGGCAGCAAGGCTCTCGGCCTTAGCCTGTGTTATAGTCTCCTGCCTGTCGTGTTGCGACTTTGGCAATTGGTTCTTGTGACTGCGGATTTCGTCTCTTCCTCTTCTCCATCATGCTTGCATGATGTGAGTTGGGACGATTTCTGCCGGGTTGGGCTTCCGGCCTGGTCACCCCTTCTTCACTTGCAACTATGACTATTACTGAGAACTCTGGTCTCGGGAGGCTGACGGCTGGTTCGCTTCACGGTTTTCCGTCTTTCTTACCAGCTTCGTCCTTTCTGTTTCGGGTTTTTTGATTCATTTTCAATTACCTACAAGCAGTCTGCTCTGAGATCACGCTGGCTTTCGTCATTTTGTTTCCGGTCTCCGGTCACATTAGGATTTGGCCACTGCGGGTCCGCATTTGCGGTGCTTAGGCACTACCTTAGGTCGCTTCGTCCCCTTTTTTACCCCTCCCTCTGCTTGCGCAGGGAGGGGCAAGGGACGACTGGTGACCGTCTCCCTTGAGTTTTGCTCATTGAGGTGGACCCTGGTACTTGATACTCAGGCGTCTCTCTCTTTCCGGTTTGGAGTTTGGTCACTCTTCCGGAGCTGACTGTTCTCTCAACGGCCTTTGGGCCTCACTCCATCCCAAAGTTTTCTTACTTTGGCATGTTTGCCTTATGGTCTCCGTGAGGGTCGGTCCTTTTCAGGGCTTAGCCGGCAACCTTACGCACGGATCTTTTCCAGGCCATTAGCATTTCCTTCCATTTAAGGGGGGGGGGGGGCAGCTTGTCCTTCCCTCTACTTGGTCGGGTTTATCCAAGACTGGGGTCCTTTTCCGGACTGTTTTACGGTTCAGAAAATTGGAAGAAGTGCTGGGCACAGCTTACTGGCTCTCTGAGGTTGTCTTTCGCATTCTTGCCTGAGAGACATCTCGGCTGTCAATCAGGGTGGTTCTCGGTCCGATTCTGTCCTTTGGCAGTGGGCCAGTTCCTGGCAAGGGTTTAGAGTGAGTCAGTGGTTGCTTTCTCACGGGATCCTTTCCTGACTTTTGGCAGTGGGCCAGTTTCTCGGCAAGGGATTTTCTTGCCTTCCGCCTTGTCATAGCTTATGCTATCTTTCCCTCGGCTCGGCCTGAGCTCTTTTCCAGGGCCTTGGCCTTTTTTGCCTATGGGGTTTGGATGATGTCCTGCGCACAGCTTCTGGCGCTAGGATTTTGTCTTATCAGGTTCTGCAGACATTGCTGCCCTCTGTCAGGATGGGTCTCGGCCTGTTCCTTCCTTGGCGGCAGCTGGCTTTTGTCTCTCCAGAACTTTAGAGTGAGTTTGAACTTTTTGATCTTACCCACCACCTTGTTGGAGTTATCTGCTAATATGTGACTCGGAGTAAGAATATGTAATTTAATCGAAAATTTTTAATTAAATTTTCATTTGATTAATATACTTACCCGAGTCACATAGGTAATTCCCTCCCACCTTCCCCGCTTTTAGTTTCTTTGTATTCTAGAAGTCGAATGAGGGTGTCTCGTATTGGGTACGAGATCTGTGGCGTGATGCACGCTACGGGAGGCAACCCAGGGTAGCAAGCTTGCTACTTTTTTGCTTGGGTTGCTTCCCTTATACTATAGACGGGATAGCGTTTTTTCAGTCTACCTAGCATCTCGACTGCGTCAATGCTAATATGTGACTCGGGTAAGTATATTAATCAAATGAAAATTTAATTAAAAATTTTCGAGTTATGCGGAACCATGTCTCCTGGCACCTGAGAAAATAACAAGCATTGAAATGAACAAGCGACTTTCATCCTCAGGTATGATTTGTTAATGGCGTTAGTTTAAGTTTTACGATAAATGTATTTTGTCATTTTTGAGTCACTTGAGAAAAAGTGACTCTATGTAATCGGTCAGTGTTAGTCTGTCCGGCCGGCCGGCCGGCCGGCCGTCCGTAGACACCACCTTAACGTTGGACTTTTCTCGGAAACTATCAAAGCGATCGGGCTCATATTTTGTTTAGTCGTGACCTCCAATGACCTCTACACTTTAACGATGGTTTCGTTGACCTTTGACCTTTTTCAAGGTCACAGGTCAGCGTCAAAGGAAAAATTAGACATTTTATATCTTTGACAAAGTTCATCGGATGTGATTGAAACTTTGTAGGATTATTTTTTACATCAAAGTATTTACATCTGTAGCCTTTTACGAACGTTATCAGAAAAACAAGGGAGATAACTAGCCTTTTCTGTTCGGCAACACACAACTTAACGTTGGGCTTTTCTCGGAAACTATAAAAGTGACCGGGCTCAAATTTTATGTGAACGTGACTCATTGTGTTGTGAATAGCAATTTCTTCCTGTCCATCTGATGCCTCATATAATATTCAGAACTGCGAAAGTGACTCGATCGAGCGTTTGCTCTTCTTGTTATTCTTTTATAGGCTTAGTTATAGTCTGCGGTTACTTTCACAATTTCTTTGTGCAAATGATTATTAGCATGAGCGGCAGTACTGTTTTGTGTGACAAGAGTGATTGACTTTATTGAATGAATGCTTTGTCTGACAGCATCCTGAAGCCATTCATCTATGACCCCCTTGTGGAGTGGAGCAAACCAAGCAAGGAGAAGAGATCCAACCCCACTGAGACTGGAGAGATCACAAATGAACAGGTAGCTTAAGTTCTGTGAGGAGAGATGTGTAAATGAGAGAATGTGGGATATAGTTGATGCAACAGCTATTAACATAAAACTCTGACAAAATGATGTTTTCATTACCATGTCAGGTTATGGTTCATTCACAGGGGTAAAGTTTCAGTCTAAAGAGAGCAGGAATACAGGCTGATCCCAAACAAACAGAACGCCCAAATTACATAATCTTTGGGCATTGAATTTTGCTCTAGATTAGAAACTTGATGAAACCATTGAAGGTTGCAAAGATAAATGTGTTGTGTATGCTAGCTTTGCAGTGACAGTGTTCACCATGATCTTGATTGGATGTTTGTGTGTATTAGGCGCTGAACCATGTTCAGAACATCGAGGACCGGCTGCGTGGAATCCTGAAGACCAAGACAAAGGCAAGAGGTCTACCGCTGTCCATTGAGGGTCACGTCAGCTACCTCATACAGGTAACTTTTGAATCAATTACAGTGGAACCCCTCTTTTAAGACCTGAAAAATGTGAGAAAATCAGGTCCTATAAAGGAGGGAGTCTTAACATGAGGTAAAATTACAGAGGTTATAAATACATGTAGAACATTTGAAAATCAAGGTCTTAGAAATGGGGAGGTCTTAAATTAGGGATCTGTGGGCGGGGATGTAGCTCAGTCGGTAACGCGCTGGATTTGTATCCAGTTGGCCGCTGTCAGCGTGAGTTCGTCCCCACGTTCGGCGAGAGATTTATTTCTCAGAGTCAACTTTGTGTGCAGACTCTCCTCGGTGTCCGAACACCCCCGTGTGTACACGCAAGCACAAGACCAAGTGCGCAACGAAAAAGATCCTGTAATCCATGTCAGAGTTCGGTGGGTTATAGAAACACGAAAATACCCAGCATGCTTCCTCCGAAAGCGGCGTATGGCTGCCTAAATGGCGGGGTAAAAACGGTCATACACGTAAAAGCCGTGGGAGTTTCAGCCCATGAACGAACAAACAAACAAATCTGGAAGAATATGTATAGGAGGTTACTTAGAAATGTCATCAGGCGGCTCTGTGTTCATCGGATGAGGTGCAACATTACTAGAATTGATGGTTTCTTTGGCACAAGTGTCTTAGTGTAGGAAAGTTGCTTGGAAACTTTATGCCAAACACATATCTATACATTAAAGGTACTGAACTTGTCAAATCCAGGTGCACGGAGCCCCTGGGGCTTTTAGTCATACCTCAGGCAGCTATCCGTTAGAAGAACTACCAAGTTTCATTGACTTGCACCCAAAGAGTCAAGAACTGCAATTTTTTTACGAATTAATTTCGTACTCAGACCCGGCTGGTCTTGACCTATTTTTGGATCTAAATTTAGATCAGGTAGATCCCCACATCATGCACAAAAAGACACGTCACTAGCAAACTATGTCAGACGTCATCATGAATTAATGTGTAAAACAAAATGGAGGCCGGAATCACTCAGTTGAATCGAACTCCTACCAAACACCACGTAATAATTAGGTTAATTTATGCACTCGCGTGAATAAGAAACTGTCGAGCTTCACAGATGTCGTTGTTGGGTAGTTTTGGGTTTGTTTTACTACCATAGGAGGATTTTTGAACTGTAAATGTACTCAGCTGCAACAAAAACGCAAAACGAAGGCTGTGAGCTGCACTGTGCCTTTAACTTTACTTATTTAGTTTTAAACATTACAAATTGCTGGTTCTAATTTGTCCTAGTCAGATATATTTCAAACAAAATTATTTCATGCTCATGTAATTAAAGCCATATGTACTCGATGACTATACACGCTAATTGCTTTACCAACAGCTGGAGACATGCTAAATTAAGTTCCCTGCAAAATATTGTGGTCTAGGACCCCTTCAATGTTGAGATAAGTTAATTTTCATTTTGATCTGGATCGTCCTATTTATAGATTTGCCAACAGAGGTAGCGTTGACGCAAGGGAAATAACTCCGCGTCTTTGTTTACATCCAAAGTTTTTAAGACTCTAAAACAAGCTGTAATGCATGTATATGGTCCGCGCATGGCGACATATCGTCATTACATGGTCTTATGGTGCGTTTGACATCGATTATGGGCAAACTACACTTTGTAAACACGGGAGCGCGTACATATGCCTTTAAGTTAGCTGTTCTGCAAATATTTCTTATCAGATACGGAAAATTTCCCTTTGCCAGCCTGTTTAAAATCATATAAATGTCTTATGAATACACCATCTTGCTTCTAATATATTTCAGGAGGCTACAGATGAGAGGAACTTGTGCCAGATGTACATTGGCTGGGCAGCATACATGTAAAATCTGGGGAAAGCTGCAGTGCCTTCCACTTCTTTACATCAAATGACTCACAGAATAGATATTCTTCAGAAATAACTGTCAAGATTTTCCAAGCGGTGTAGCAGAGAAAGCGCCCCAGACATGGGGGCTAGCTTTTCAAAGCGAGGCGAAGCAACAGCACACTGCTGACTGACTTTTACCTGCCATCGTGACAAACAACTTACTTTGATGTGTCTGTTATACTGTGTGCGTTTAATATGATACCCTTTTCTTTCGAAGATATACTCATTGAAGTTCACGATTCGTTGCTGCAATGATTGCTGGCTGCAGTGATCTCTGATGTGTTTTGATTGAGGTCACGTGGGTTTGGCTTGAGGTCCCCGTTGTTTAGGAGAACACGCGTGTTTAGCGATCACTTGCAGTGATCAGCAAGCAATCAGCGGCGAATTGTTGCTCCCATGTGCATATTTAACCAAACAAAAAGGTATCATATCGTGCAAACACTGCATAATATACACATCAGAGTTAGTTGTTCATCGCTATTGGCAGGTCTAAACCGGTCAGAAGCGTGTGGTGCTTCGACTCGCTTTGGTACTGGTGGCTCAGAAAAAAATCTGGCTGAGTTCTCACAGCATACGTGAACCCATGGACATCAATCATAGTCGTTCTGGCTGGAATTTTGCTCCAATAGGTACATGTATAACTGAGATACTTAACAAACATTCTTTGTGAATGTAAAGTTCTTTATGCATTGCATATGACATTTTGAGTGAAAAAGCGTTGATGTTTTGCTGCTTCCTGTTTGTTATGTACTGATTGTAGTGGTGCGAGTAGTACCCTAATGAAACAACGTGTGATGATTGTTTTTGAGTTCTGATAATTTAGTGACTACATTGCACATGTAATATCTGCTCTACTGTGGTATTTTTTTATCTTTGTGTGACAGGCTAGTCCCCCTTTCAAAGCAGTTGCTCTATACTGACAGAGTTGTCTGCCGGCCTTGAGTGTGGACTATTTATAGTAGCTCTATGTTTCTTGTAGGTCAGTAGACAGCACACCTGCCAGATATGGAGAGCTGTTTGCAATAGTGTCTCCAAAGGTGATTTGAGTGTTACGGGCACTTGGCTACATTTCTGTATCTGTAGGGTGGTACGTCGCTAGCATCCAGATTGCTGGCTTTGGCGCGACAGGTGGGTGTGCGCAGCGACATCGTTTAGCGGCGGCTGGTGGTCAGCGCCGACTTGAATGGCTCAGTAGAGTCTGAGTGGACAACTATGTTGTCCAGGTGATTCCACTCTATTGTGGATCGTGGGAAAAACGACTGTCTGTATTGTTCGGTGTTGCAGCGTGGTACAGCGAAACACCTGTTGTTGTTTTTTGACTCACATGCGAAGCAAAAGTGAGTCTATGTACTCACCCGAGTCGTCCGTCCGTCCGTCCGTCCGTCCGGACGTCCGTCCGTCCGTCCGGAAAACTTTAACGTTGGATATTTCTTGGACACTATTCAGTCTATCAGTACCAAATTTGGCAAGATGGTGTATGATGACAAGGCCCCAAAAAACATACATAGCATCTTGACCTTGCTTCAAGGTCAAGGTCGCAGGGGCCATAAATGTTGCCTAAAAAACAGCTATTTTTCACATTTTTCACATTTTCTCTGAAGTTTTTGAGATTGAATACCTCACCTATATATGATATATAGGGCAAAGTAAGCCCCATCTTTTGATACCAGTTTGGTTTACCTTGCTTCAAGGTCAAGGTCACAGGAGCTCCTCAAAGTTGGATTGTATACATATTTTGAAGTGACCTTGACCCTGAACTATGGAAGATAACTGTTTCAAACTTAAAAATTATGTGGGGCACATGTTATGCTTTCATCATGAGACACATTTGGTCACATATGATCAAGGTCAAGGTCACTTTGACCCTTATGAAATGTGACCAAAATAAGGTAGTGAACCACTAAAAGTGACCATATCTCATGGTAGAAAGAGCCAATAAGCACCATTGTACTTCCTATGTCTTGAATTAACAGCTTTGTGTTGCATGACCTTGGATGACCTTGACCTTGGGTCAAGGTCACATGTATTTTGGAAGGAAAAATGTGTAAAGCATGTGAGTCGTATGGGCTTTGCCCTTCTTGTTATGTAATTGTCTATGGGGTTGCTACCAACGTAGTCTGCTGTTTGTCTTCTGGGTCGAATCATGCGGCCAGCACGTTGAGGGGTCAGGAATTTGTCTGGAGGCATTGCCGGCACCGGCCCCTCAACCACCTTGTAGTAAAAAGTCAGGCGGAGGTGTACTCGTCGTTCCTGGAGAGTCGGGAGGTTGTGGCGTGTCAGGAGGCCTGTAACAAAGCCAGGACGTCTTGATCGGTAGTCGTTGGCGATGAAACGTGCTGCACAGTGCGCTGTATGCGTTCCATCCTATCGATGTCCTGCGCTTGGTACGGGTCCCAGACTACGGCTCCGTACTCAAGGAGGGGTCGGACGAGGGCCAGGTAGGCATTTCGTCTGCAGGCTGCCGGGCAGTGGCAGAGGTTTCTGCGTAGGAAACCAAGAGTACAGTTTGCTTTCTTGGTGATGCTGCTGATGTGGTTTCTCCACTTGAGGTTGTCAGAAAATAGGATGCCTAGGTATGGGTTGGAAGGGACAGTTTTGAGGATGGTGTTGTTGATGGAGTACATGAAGGTGGAGGGTGGTTTGTGGGAGATGACATAGCACTTGGTGGCGTTGAAGCGCATTCCCCATTTCTCTGCCCAGCCTTCTAGACACTTCAGGTCCTCTTGTAGGGTGTGGTGGTCCTTGAAGGTGTCAATCTCTCTGTAAACGAGACAGTCGTCGGCGAACAGCCTTACCTGGGATCTAACTGCCTGCAGGAGGTCGTTGATGTGGCTGAGAAAGAGGAGTGGGCCCAACACGGTGCCTTGTGGGACGCCCGAGTCGACGGTAGTGGACTGGGACGTACTGCCTTCAACAACAACTTGCATGCTGCGTTCCGCGAGGAAGCAGTGAAGCCATGCGTGGAGGGGGCCTGTGATGCCATAGTTGGCCAACTTGAGGAGGAGCCGGTCGTGGGGAACGGTGTCGAATGCTTTGGAAAAGTCTAGTATGGCCATGTCAATTTGTTTGCCTTGATCAAAAGATTGTAGTAGGTCGCTGGTGGTGGTTAGAAGTTGGGTTTCGGTGGAGTAGCCAGATCGAAAGCCGTGGTTCAGGTTTGTAACGATTTTGTGGGCTTGGAAATGGGACATCATGTGGCGGAAGATGATGTGTTCGAGGAGTTTGCAGGGGACAGAGGTAAGGGAGATTGGGCGATAGTTGGCGGGCTCGTGGCGGTCCCCTTTCTTAAAGGCACACGACACGTTGGCCGACAACCAGTCCTTGGGTAGGCGTCCCCTGTCGACAGAGGTCTGGAAGATCAGTGCAAGCGCTGGGCCGACGCTGTCGGCGAGGGTCTTGAGGACGGTGTTCGGGATGCCGTCTGGCCCGGACGCCTTGTTGACTTTCAGTTGTCGTAGCAGCTTGGTGACTCCGGGGACTGTGATGGTAATGGGTGGGATGTCAGGGGCGGTGGATTGAAGGTGGGGGAGGGGTTGGGTTCTTTTGGAATTTGGATTCTTTCAAATAATCATTCATTTGTTGAGTACATAGATATAGTACATGTGTTATTTCTTCATATGTTAGTTCATTTGAGGTGTTTTACACAAAGCAAATTTTAAATCATGTTTGTGACATGGAGAGAGACCGACAGACTGTCATATATATAGAGAAAAATATGTTTATGAAATTATGTGTGCTGAAATGTATGAACATGTGTGTATCTTGGATGATGAATCCTTACTGCAGACACTTTGTTAAGACTGGAATGTCATGTTCCTTCCTGCAGTCATTAGGTTGTAAAAATAAGATTTGAAATGAATAGGAATCGGGCCACTGTTTCTGGATTGTCTACTTCAGTCTGCCTTATCCCTAGTCACATTTAGTTATTGTTAATGTTTTGAAGTTACAATGATCTTTTCAACTGTGTTATATGTCAAATCCCGTATTTCTGACCAGTTTAGTAGTGTTCAACTGTGGAAAATGTGCTCTGTTGAGTCTTAGGTGGCAACAACAGGCCTTATGACTGATTATTCCTTTATCTGAAAGTTTGTCAAAGTTTATGCTGTGGATGAAGGACAACCAATCAAAATTACGTTCTTCTTTACATTTTGTGTTCATATACAGGTGTTTTTTTCTGATCATGAGGGTTACAATGTGCTTGTAGTGTGAAAATACCACCATCAGATGCAGTTTTTCTTTGGTTATCAAAAAAATGTGTCATTTTTGTTTGTCACTTTTTGCAGGGGAATGGGTTGTTGACGGTTACTTTTGATGAACCAAAGCTGTTAATGTTGATTTGCAAGTGAATTCTCACAGGATTCTTAAATAATAATAATAAATAAAACAGAGCATGCATGCTGTGTATAAAAGTTTGTGAGCTTGGACGTACATGTATGTGAAGGGTTTGAACATTTTACAAACTTGCCAGTTGATAACCACACTTTTACTCAAACCGTCATACATCTTGCAAACATAACACCAACTGCAGGTTGTCAAGATTCCAGGTTTATTCTGCCTGCATAATATCGGACTGCACATATCATTTCCTAGAAAATCAACTGTACAGCTGAAAACTCAAACACGATGCACAAAATCAAAGGAAACAATACTTGGCTCTAGAATGTGACATCACATTTCACTGAAAATACATAGCTCCATCACAAACAAATGCAACTCAGCCACATTGTTATCTCTCCTTAATAGTTTAAATTTATCTGTACTACCCTGAAGAAATGAAACAAAACATTTACATGCACTGCCTCATTCTTCCGAGTGTTGCCACATAGCAAAATGCGTCATGGTGTGAAGTTACAAGTCACACCTGTAGATGCCAGTACGCAAATGACTTGATGCACCCACAGAGATCCTTAGGTTTCTACCTTTTGCAGTAGTCCATTTAGTAGAAGATTATGAGTACTGATGCCAAATTTGTAGTGGTACGAAAGAAACGTGACCATAACATGTTCTTTCAGAACTCCACATACGCAAGATAAGGAGAAACCTTGGGTCTTTCTCAAATGTTAAGAACAGTAAAGAAGCAGGATCTTCCATTCTTACTGACCTTCAGAGGCAAACAAACAGAAAACAAGAAGGCTGGTCTTTCGCGTTCCAAGCACACCGGAGCTCTGACAGATGATAGGTAACACTTTTTAAAACTAAAGTCATCCTCATTAAGGTAACAAGAACACGATAAAATAACTGATGACACAATGCGATACCACCCAAGCAGATCAGTAGATCCAGTGTCATTCTTCCCTCAAAAACCTTTCTTCCAAGCTTGCACACTTCAGACCAGGCACTCAATCAACCATTATTCACAGTATTGTCTGCGTCTGTCATCACCGTCCTCTCTTCTGTGTGCTGATGTACAGAACTGAAAAGGACAAAAAGCAGGTATTAGGGCTCAGGCACGGAAATAAGTAAAGTAAGCAGGGAAACTGGAACTAAACGTAACCAGACACAGAACAGTGTTTCATCTGCCACAGTTTCAACAAGCTATGATTGTAAAAAGGGCACAATGTGTTAGAATACAACAGACATGGGAATTGTCCGCCAAATTTTTTTTTTGTTCCGCCAAAAAAGCAAAAGTGTCTGCCGAAAAAAATAAAGGGGGGAGGCACACAAAAAAAGCACCTGTTACTTTTGCCTTTGCGCAAAAGCCCGCGAAAACTGTCCATACTTTGTTCACGCACTGCTACCGCCCGCCTCAGTTACTTGAACTGTTATGTTTGAAAGTAAACCAGATTGCACTGATTGTGTTACAAGTTACATTTTCCTGTTTGTCTCAAGAGATCAATTTTTTAACAAATTTAAACCATATAATACATGTATATATAGTTTTTCTTCAAAAAAGCAAAAATTGGTACTAAAAACTGATTCTAAAAACAGAATTTAATGGCAAACTTGGAGCTCAGATGACACCAGATTGCACCATCTGGGTTCTTTGGAGAAATTTTTTTCCGGGGGGAACAAGCCCCCGAACCCCCCCTAGTAAGGCTAGGCGCTTTGCACCGTTGACTTGACGCTTTGCGTCTTCAGTTATACATTTTCAGCCTTTTTTTACAATTTTCAATTCCCATGCCTGATACAAGCTTCTATGAGGATTGATTTAATCAGACTCATATTACAAGCTTTCTTTAAAGAAAAATTTGATGCAGAACAAATCTATATTAGTTATTACATAAGTGACAAACCTGTCATTTGACTTGAAAACAAGAAGAATTAAACTGGATTTCCCTTCTGAAGTTCTACTTACCATTGTTTCCTCTGATGAAGGCATCACCGTATTTGTTCTTCAGCTGTCCATTCACATACTCCTCTGTCTGTTCTAACGCAATGTTCATGTACCCATCAAGACATGCCAAAACACCTGTGCCAACAAAAAAAGAAACAAGTCGCGTAAGGCGAAAATACAACATTTAGTCAAGTAGCTGTCGAACTCACAGGATGAAACTGAACGCAATGCAACGCAGCAAGACCGTATACTCATAGCATCGTCAGTCCACCGCTCATGGCAAAGGCAGTGAAATTGACAAGAAGAGCGGGGTAGTAGTTGCGCTGAGAAGGATAGCACGCTTTTCTGTACCTCTCTTCGTTTTAACTTTCTGAGCGTGTTTTTAATCCAAACATATCATATCTATATGTTTTTGGAATCAGGAACCGACAAGGAATAAGATGAAAGTGTTTTTAAATTGATTTCGAAAATTTAATTTTGATAATAATTTTTATATTTTTAATTTTCAGAGCTTGTTTTTAATCCATAATTTATATGTTTTTGGAATCAGAAAATGATGGAGAATAAGATGAACGTAAATTTGGATCGTTTTATAAAAAAAATATTTTTTTTACAATTTTCAGATTTTTAATTTTTAAGCCACCAAGCTGAAATGCAATACCGAAGTCCGGGCTTCGTCGGAGATTACTTGACCAAAATTTCAACCAATTTGGTTGAAAAATGAGAGCGTGACAGTGCCGCCTCAACTTTCTCGAAAAGCCGGATATGACGTCATCAAAGACATTTATCAAAAAAATGAAAAAAACGTCTGAGGATATCATACACAGGAACTTTCATGTCAAATTTCATAAAGATCGGTCCAGTAGTTTAGTCTGAATCGCTCTACACACACACACAGACAGACACACATACACCACGACCCTCGTCTCGATTCCCCCCTCTACGTTAAAACATTTAGTCAAAACTTGACTAAATGTAAAAATGAAACAAATTATAAAAGAACTGCACAGAGTAGTACCTTTGGTCAGGAGATGTTAAAGTTGAAAAACAACAAGGGCAAAAGTACACTCCGAGTGTATACAGAATCGATAGGTCTGCATACACTCTGACAACGAAAAGCTCTGTTACAACTCTAAGCCAATGAAATGCCCTTACAAGTCGTTAGGAAGTAGCCAATGAAAAATTAGTGAGGTATTGACTTCTGCCATCTCTTTTTCGGAGTGTATACAGGGCTGGCAATAATGTACACTCACATGGTATACAACCATTTCTAGGTCGATACACACTCCAAGTGTGTTCCAAACTCCGACAACAAACTGCCGTGTAGTAGCACCAGTTTTGTGTGTGTGTTTGTTTTTGTCCGTGTTTGTCCACAGCGTACTTTGATACCATGAATCGAAAGTGAAGCGTTCCTTCGCAAAATGGCGTCCAATGACGCTCCGAGTGTTGATACAGTTCAGTGTCTGGTCTTTAATGTACACCCAGAGAATGTCATTTACATTACAGCAAAGGCTGTGCAGCATCAGATCGTTTTCGTTTTTGTGTACTCTTATAATCAACTGCTCTGCATTCCTATCGCAAAGTGGTGTCGAATGGCAAATTCGCTTCACGACCGAAAGTTACTGCCGGACTGTATGTATACAGGGGTCAGAATCTTGTATACACTCCGAGTGTGTATAGCTAGTGCGAACAACAATTAAAAAAATTATTAAGGCATGTGTATATTACTGTATATCACACTCATTTAGGAACACTGTAGACACAAAGTATACAAATGATTCTGCATTTTCCTGTTTCTCCATACACATCCGACTACTATTAATTCAGGGGGCCATGAGCACATGCATTCTAAAAAAATTCTTTTATTGTTATAAGTATAACAGGTAAACAATATGAACGCACTACACATCACTTACTGCACTCATTCTCTTGTGCATACATTACAAGACTAGCATGAAGCTTGTTATGTTGACAGACGGATGAAGCAAGCACGGGGTCAAGTAAAAGGTAATTCATAGCTCATAATTCAGCTCTGCATTTAAGTCTCCAAATTTGTAGAACCTGCACTTGTAATCAAAACAAGTCATTTTAGATCCCTTTGAAGTTACGGAATGAACTCCGATGAACTGTACGAATGCATTTCGTTTGGTTGTGGCTATATCCACGGGTCCGTGTCTCTAGTCCCCAGGCTATATCCACGTTACTGACGTCATCGTCGCACGAAAAACCTCACGTTGGCACTCTTATCAAGCGCCATTTTGTTTTTACCCCTCTTTTGACAACCTGCAAACTAAACTGAAAGCCTTACAGGAGTGCATTGATGTGCAACTTTCGATAAGTTTGCCGAGATCGATAGCAGTCATCAGGAGTATCGCACAAACTATAGATTCCTATTTTTCCTTAAACGGACACGTTGTCTCCGTAGCTCAGTCGATAGTGATTTGCCAAACAGTCCATGAGACCTCCGGTTCGAGCCTAGCCTTAGTCTTAATTTTATTTTTGTTGAAATAAATTTGTTCACTTATTTTTCCCCCCTCTTAACTTTCTTTTCTTTTCCTCTACTCTTCTTTTCTTCAAAGCATTTCGTTGATAGAGCTGAGATTGCAACAAAAATGCCGGTCACAACGGCAGCCGGCTTTGTTTACATTTTATCACATAAACTCCCCTCTCCTCCCCCTCAAAGTGCTGCTGATCGAACTTTGGATCGGAGTCGTTATTTAAAAATAAAAGGGAATTTTGACTTTTAAAATTTGACAGCTGAAGTCAGTGTGAACTGAAGTGCCCAACCGAAAGCAGGAAAATATAAGGCGAGAGTAGCGTCCCTTGAGTACGATGACATCAGTACCGTGGATATAGCATCGAGTCTAGAGACACGGACCCGTGGATATTGAGGTCTAACGAATGACGTATCACAACGTGCGCGGTCGTCCTTGGCGGTCAAGAAAGCCGCGGGCGCTGCCGCGATCAGTGCGCAGACGACACTTCTAGACGGCCAATATTTTTTGTGCGCATCGCGTGCTCCACATAAATCGGCCGGAAACGAAGCAATTGGGAAACCTGGATAGCCACAGCCATTTCGTTTACATGGGTCAAAGAAGGAATTATCCGTATGAGCAGACAAGGGAGACAACTCTTTCGTGTAAATGATGTCCCATGGTTGACAACGTACGCCATTTTCGTCGATTGAACAACCAAATTAATTAATTATGCTTAAGTTTGGAGCTCAATCCGTCAATCAATTTCAGGACAAATGTTCTTTGGCTTGCTTACAGTTACATGGACTTGTATCAAAAATAAGTCAAGAATGTCACTGGATTCTGAGCTATGAATTTAACACGCTAAAGTTCAAGATTACCCAAGTAAAAGTGCTCCTTACCTCGATAATCAACCCCTGAGTTGAGCTTAACCATCACTGGCCTACCGATGATCAGCTTGAGAAAGTCACTTGGCGTCTGTTTCTTGCTCATCTTGTCGCTTTTTTTACGCTGAAAACAAGACAAAATAAATTTAAAACGTGAACACGCTATTCCCAAGCACAAGTAATAATATCCCTTAATGTAACACATTATGTTGTTGGTGATGTCAAACGTGGTAACGTTTGGAAAATGTAGTAAACAGTGGGTTTCTTTACCATACCTTGAAACTTGCGCTTTGCAATATTCGTCTGTGTGCAACGGAAGTCGTCGACCGGAAATGAGTATTATTGGATTGGATTTCTTAACTAGAAACCAGTGGATGAACCACTGAGTGCAATGCAATGTTTTTTAAAAACTAATCTTACTGTGCCTTAGCTCGCTTCTGGGTTGAAGTTCAATTAATTTCATTTCTTCATAACAGTTATGTGTGATAAAAAAAATTGTGATCATTTTCTCGTCTGCTTTTAAACGTCTCGGTTCTGCGTTTGACATGATCCACCTTTTTTTTAGAAAGTCACATGATCATCTTACTTTCAACATGGCGGCGTCCATCAAGGTGCTTCGGACAGGGAGTTCGAAAGTTGTTTCTAGCAATAGAATAACTTTTAAAAGCCAACGGCAAACTAACAGATCGTGTCATATTTCGATACAAGAGCCAACTCCTTCTCTTGCTAAAATAGCACGACCTCATTACCCGGTAAATCAGCCAACCATTGGAAGGTCAATCAAACTGTTACAAAATCGTCTGCTCTCCGATCAGATTTCGTCTGCAATGAATGCTCGAACTCTGGGCGTCTTTCGACCTTATTCTGTGTTGCCAGAACGAGCACTATACACCACACCTTTTTGGCAGCACGAAGAGTCAGCAGCAAGCACAAGGAAATGTTGGAAGTGTGGAACAGAAACAGATCCAATGAAGGAACTATTCTTCTGTACCTGTGGAATCGTGCAGTCTCCAGCAGATCAACTGACCTTCTTTACATTGTTCAACATTGACGAGAGCTTTGATGTGGATCTGAAGAAGCTTGGGGAAATGTACAAAGATCTTCAGAAAAAGTTACACCCGGATAGATTCAGTCAGAAGTCTGAGGTGCGTGCAGAGACTTTTTAACCTTCACCGGACACGACCCACGCCATCCAAATAGGGATAAATTCTTTACCGCCTCTTTGCAGAGTATGGGTTGTACATGACCCACGCCATATGGATAAACACCGTAAAATGCATTCTTTTATAGACCTTTTCGGTATCTGAGCAGCTCTCGTGAGACACGCTCTTTGTTATGCTTTGAACATCACGCGAACTTTGGCTTGTGCAGCTCGCATGAGATCGCTGTACCGCATGCTTTGCTATGCTCTGAAGTTTGCGAGAGATCACGAGAGCTTGGAATACCGATAGGGTCTATTCCATTTGGGTCGTTCACGAACCACAACATCCGGACTGTGTAGTTCAAATATGTTGCACATGAGCACTGTACTCAGTTAGGATGACATTTTCAAAAATAAACTTGGCCAAAAAATTATTGCAACAATTTTTGCACGCTCAAATATTCTTATTAATTCAGGCGAAGCAAAAAATGGTTGGGTCAAATGGTGCCAAAGTTTCAGGCAGATCTGAGTGCTGGTTTACATTTGCTGGGGATGGGAACACGCAAGAAAAATTATCTATCTCCGTCAATGGTACCGTATTAACAGCAGCTGGAGAGACCAACAGTTCTAGGCCTGTGCTTGGCTGTGGTTATTTTTAGCCGGAGCACTGTGGTCCGTGCGATACACGCTTTGGTGATTTAATGATTGTGCGGTAGTGTGTGTGTGTGTTTATGCGTCATTTTTTATTTTATTGTGTGTGTTACTGTTAGAGAGAACGAGTGAAAGAGAGAGACAGACAGACAGACAGAGTGTGTGTCTTTGTATACATGTGTGTGTGCGTGTCGGTGTGTGTTGGTGTGAATGTGGGCGTGCATGTATCCTTGCGTGAATGTATACATGTGTGTAAGTAAACGTGTGTATGTGTGTGTGCGTGCGTGCATGTGTTTGTGTATGTGTGTGTGTGTGCGCCGGTGTGTGAGTGTGTGTGTGTGTGTGTGTGTGTGTGTGTAAGGAACAGACACACACGAACAGTCTGCAGAGAGAGAGAGAGAGAGAGAGAGATATGAAAAAGAGAGTCAGAGGAAGTGAGAAAGCTACAATGAGAGAGAAAGAGAGATGAGGCGTATGCGCACGAGATAGAAACAGAAATAGAGTGAGGGGGACAAACACACACACTCTCTCTCTTTCTTTCTCTCTCCCCCCTCTCTCTCTCTCTCTCTCTCTAACTCCGTTTCACTGTCTCTAACACACATACACTCACATACATACACTCACACACACTACCGCGCGCCCGCCGCAGACTCTTATAACTATCAAATCAGCACAGCGCTCTGGCTAAAAATATCCTCAGCACATGCCTAGGACTGATATTATTACGGCGACTGTATGCTGTAAAAAAGACGATCATCCATAATTTTTCTTGTGCGTTCCCATCTTCAGCAAATGTAAACCAGCACTCAGATGTGCCTGAAACTTTGGCACCATTTGCCTCAACCTTTTTTTGCTTCGCATGCAAAGTCACGATTTTTTGTCCTTAAACCCTGAATTAATAAGAATATTTGTTTAGATCTTTTGGAAAAGTTACGTAATACGACACGTTTGATATACACAAATCCACACACATTCTGGTCAGCCTATTGGTCATAACTTCTGAAATGTTCAAAGCAATTCATTGGAAACTTAAGCAGATTTGGCTCTCTCAGTGGAGGACCCCCTCAAAAATGGCCGCAAAACGTGCCTTTTTTGGCCTCTGAAACGGTTGACACCTACCGCCTTTGACAAAAGGCTACACAAATACTAAAGACGTAAGGTACACACTACATGAAACAAAATGCTCTGAACAGGAAATTGAATGGCTTTTCTAATGGTAGTCAGAAGTGTTTGGTGAGTGCACATTCTGATTTTTTGCAGATTTTAAAATACGGGGCATTGGTTTTTGTCAGGTCAATTTTAGGGGTGACCTTGTTTGACAGGCTGCCACGGGATGCCGATACAAAGTACCACCGATCGAACAAATGATATGAACAGTAGACATAATTACCTTTTTTGCAGCATATAAAGTTCAATTAAAAATGAATTGTGGTTTAACGCTTTTCTGAGCGTGCGAAAATTGTTGCAATAATTTTTGGACCAAGTTGAATTCAAAATGTAGAATGAAAGAAGTATTAACTGGACTACTTTACTGTTATTACGATGAAGGTAGATTTTATGCATAATACTGAAAGTGAAACTCTCTAGTTCTAATATCTTCATCATTTTTCTGTTGCAGACAGAGCAGTCACTTGCAGAGCAGCAGTCCTCCTTGCTGAACAAAGCCTACTTCACACTGCTGAAACCCTTGACCCGTGCTCTCTACCTCCTTGAAATACATGGCTATACCATTGAGGAGGACAACAATGACATAAATCCTGAATTTCTCATGGAAGTCCTGGAGCTCAATGAACGCATAGGGGAGGCCTCATCTGAAGAAATTCAGGAGATTGAATCTGAAATCTCATCGAAGATTCAGGAGAATGTGAAACAGTTGTCGAGCGCCTTCACAGCAGAAGACTTTAAAAAAGCTAGAGACATTGCTGTCAAGATGAGGTACTATGTCAATGTTGAAGCCAAAGTGAAGACTTTTTACAGGGACCGAATGTAAACTTTTGTCACTCTGAAAACAGATTTGTTTTTGTGAATCCAAGAAGTAACTTTTGTTTTACATTGTCCACAGGGAATCCAGTTCTCACTGTGTACATACTGGTACATGTATTCAGTACAACATATGCATATATTTTCATGTGGAAACACTATTCAGGCTACATCAAGAACAAACACATCTGAAAGCATTATTGGGGATTTCTGTACATGCTCTACAGTGTGGAGGAGATCTGCAAGGATTGAACTGTTGACTATGAACTAAACCCTGCAATAACCAGGAAGAACAATACCCACTTCCATACACCCAACCCCACTTTACCGCTGAAAAAGTTGCTAAAATCCCCAGCAAGGATGTTGGTTTCTCAGTTACATTTATCACTTAGGTTATGTCTCAAACGGTACACCACAGATACAAATAGGATATATCCGCTCTGGCATTTTAAATCTTCTTTTGGAATACTCATATAAACATCTATACAGTCTAGTAAAGACACTTGAACAAAACAAAAAAAATTCAACGTTGCTAAAGCATAGTCATAGTGCAGTATTTATTTTGAGGTGAAACCTAAAATTGCTGCATATATCTGTGTGGTACATGTACTTTGAAACAGCTTATATAAGCAGCTAAAGCTATCAGAATTTTGAGTTTGTAACATGTGACCTGTGCATTTAAAAAAAAATAAAATACTATAGTGTGCACTGACATGTTTTGTGAAATTATGTTAATTACTATTCGCGTGGCGTTTATGTGTTTGTAGATCTCTGCGTGTGTGTGTCTGAAATTAAATTCTTTATTGTGTCATCAGAGCTCATCATCAGTCAACAGACATTGATTCAGAAATGCACAAGTGGCTGTGGCAGTTGGCATGGCCTCAACCTTTGCAAATGGGCAAAAATGACATGAAACACTTTTATGTGAAAAACATCTGGGTCTCGCATATATATATACACTCGACTCCACTTAGCTCGACCCCGCTTAGCTCGTCCGCCGTTTAGCTCGTCGCCATATTTTTTCCCCGGGCTGACGTCCTTCTTTGTATCTGTAAAATTAAGCTGGTTAGCTCGTCCGCCGGTTAGCTCGTCCGCCGCTTTGCTCGACCAAACTTTCCAGTCCCAAGGCATGGTGTGACGTCATTTACGCCGGATAGCTCGTCATAACGACATTGTGTCGTCAGCGATGACGTCTTCTGACAGGATGACAGTAACAAAAGAACGTTCCATAAACTGCCAGACTTTTCGAATTGAATGTCAAAGAAGAAAACATGCGCTGTTTATCTGATTTTGCTACTTTGTTTCAATTTTCTCCCACTTATTAGTAGGTACAATGTACACACAAAACTTTCTTTGTATGACTAATTAGAATAATGTTTGGACAATGACACCTGTCAATCATTTCTGGCATCCATCTGTCACTCAGTCCTAGACAAATGCCAATCGTTGGGTAGTCTCACAACGCAGAAAAGATGCAAACGAAACTGTCCAAGAAAGCATAACTGTGAACTGTCTACCCAGTTGGAAAGTATAGACACATTCGGAAAGCATAAGCGTCTTAATGTACAGGAAAGTATGGACACAGTGGGAGTGTGTACATGTACATGTATGTGTGTTCATGTGTGTGTGTGTGTGTGTGCATACCAATTAGCTCAGATCACCGAAAAAGACAAAGTCAGTCAAGTCGGCTGGATCGTAGTTTTTAGTTTCTTCCATTTTGTTGTTGTTTTTTTGTTTTAGTTTTTTGTTTGTTTGTTATGGTTTTGTTGCGCAGATTTTTTGTTGATGTGCATGTTTTTGAAAATGGTGTGTGTGTGTTTTGTGTGTGTGTGTATGTAAGCACGCAAATGAGTTAGTGCTTTTTTTGCGTGTGTGTTTGTGTGTGTTTAACTTTTTTCTGGCGCCGTGTTTACTTGGTTTTTCATTTAAAATTCTTCTCATTGGACTGCTTATTTTTGGATTTAAAAAAAAAATCCCAAGAAATGTGCTTTCTGTTTCATGGTTTACATCTCTCTCTCTCTCTCTCTCTCTCTCTCTCTCTCTCTCTCTCTCTCTCTCTCTCTCTCTCTCTCTCTCTCTTCTGCCTATCTCTCTGTTATTTTCATAGTAACACATGTTACAAACCCAATATGCGAAACGAATATAAACTCTATCAACATCTTACCGAGTCTATGAACAGAAATTCGTCATTTGACCATTGCACATCATAGCTCCTACTCCATGGTGATGAAAGGATTACTTCTGGTTTGTAGACACGGTAAAATGTCATGTTGTGAACAAAGGGCTATTCGAGGATGATCTACTAGATTGATAGTTATCTCAGAACCTGATACACCCGTTTACAAGTGTTTATGTGCTTTTAATATTGGTCTGGACGAATTCGCCGGATAGCTCGTCGCAGCATATCCCCCAGGGAAATTGGACTCCGTTTACCTCGTCCGCTGCTTAGCTCGTCGGCCGGTTAGCTCGTCGCGAATTTTTCGGTCCCGAGAGGGACGAGCTAAGCGGAGACGACTGTATGTACAAAGTTTCATAATCATTTGTCCAGTAGTTTTATGGGAATCTTTGCACAGACACACACAAACAATTGCACACATACACATGTATACAAAAATACATATAACATAATATATATACATATGCCCTGGGGTCCCTCTCAATCCCAGTTTATTGGAAAGCATACAGTGAAAACTTAAAATAGTGTAAGAAAGAAAAAAGAAAAGAAAAAAAAATGTAATGCTAAAAGATAGGACAGAAGTTGTGGGGTGCAATGTCAATGAGGATACTGAAGCAGAGAATTCAATGAAAAAAATGGCTGCATCATTTCACAAGTGCATTCCCTTCAAGAAATTTTTCTTGGTTCTGTAGCTTTGCCACCAATGTGCCATCAGTGGTATGCGATGATAGTGTTAGGACTCCTACTTATTGATTTCAGCGGATACAGGCGCATACTCCATGCGCAGTCAAAGATTGCTGGACCCAAATTTCATCAATTTGTTAAAAAAATGAAGGTGTGACAGTGCCACCTCAACTTTCACTGAAAGCCGGGTAAGATGTCATCAAAGACATTTATGGAAAAAGGAAAAATTGTCTGGGGATATAATAATAATAATAATAAATCACTTTTCTATAGCGCAAGTCTTGATTACAGCTACATGGCCACGCGCTTTACAATTTTAATACAAGAAACATAAAAACCACACAGAAATGCAACCTAAACTAACATAGCAATAAGATTAAGCACAATCAACAAGAACAAAAAACCCAGAAATAGTCTGAGAAATAAAGCATGCATGCATGGTTACAATGAACATGCTTGAAAAGACATCCTCAAGACACATATACACACACAACTTCAGGTAACAAAATTTAACTGGAAATCACCGCTGTGCTGAGAGCAGAGAAGATTCGGGTGCCTGTGAGTAGGATCCACGACCTCAGAGAACGGTGCAAGGGAGGCCACTCTCATTAGCAAAACAAAAACATGGCAGAAATGGAACAGACAGAGCAAATTGATGGAAGCACTAATGTGCTGATGTTTCCGCAGATTGTGAAGAAAGCTTTTCAGTTTTTACCAGCAAAGCATATTTGCAACGCAGCAAGGTTAGTATGGATTGCAGAGACAGACCTAACATTCCTGTCTTTGTCTGTTCTTCCGGGTTTTCCCCCGAGCTTTATAATTTTGCTAACAATAACATACATGTGTGTTTGAGTGTGTGTGTGTGTGTGTTTCAGTGTGTGTGTGTGTGTGTGCGTGCGTGAACTTGTTAGTTTTGGCGTCTAACATTTTGGTTTGGACAGAACACTGGGCCCAGTTTTGTTTGTCATGTACATCAATGACCTGCCACGAGTGGTGAACAACAGTGTGAAGCTTTTCGCTGATGACACCAAGCTCTACGCAAGAAGTGACTCAACCGAACTCACAAACTCAATCCAAGATGACTTGGACAGACTCCAGGAATGGTCAGAGACATGGCTCTTGTCCTTCCACCCCCAGAAATGTCACACCATGAAAATAGGTCCAAAGAAATCGGACGCAAAATACCACATGACAAACTCAGCAGATGGAGTACAGCATGACCTATCTGAAACGACGCTAGAGAAAGATCTAGGTGTGCACATTGACGACAAACTGTCTTTCAAGGAACACATTACAACATCAGTGTCAAAGGCAAATAGAGTACTTGGAGTAATTAGAAGGACCTTTCAGAACTTGGACAAGGAAACCTTCGTACAGCTGTACAAAAGCTTGGTCAGGCCCATTCTAGAATATGGTCACTCAGTCTGGAATCCACAGGCTAAAGGGCTCTGCAAAGACCTAGAGAATGTCCAGAGAAGGGCAACAAGGATGATTGGAAGTCTGAAGGAACTGTCATACTCAGAAAGGCATAGGATCCTGGGAATTCCTTGTCTCCAGCATCGTCGGCGCAGGGGTGATATGATTGACACTTTTAAATACCTCAAAGGTATATACATTACCCAGAAACCCAATCTACCCAGACCCCCACCCACTGAAAGGGACATGAGAGGAAACAGTTTTAAACTGTTTAAAAACTTTGCCAAGTCAAAAGTAAGGAGTGCCTTCTTCGCAGACAGAGTTGTCTTAGACTGGAACACCCTGCCCGACAATGTTGTGACAGCTGATAGCGTTAACTGCTTTAAAGCACGACTGGACAGCCACTGGAAAGATGCATCAAGTGTCTACACACCAAGCTGCTACTAGCCCCCCCGCGTATGCAGCTTACTTTTGTGGATCGGCGTACAGGTTTTTAACCTAAATCGTCGCACAAGTACAAGTAACACACCCCCCCCCCCCCCCCCCCACACACACACTCACACATGATCACTCAAACACACAGAGGCATGCATGCTTCGTGAAAGTAACTTAAAGCTGTGGTCTATTTATGACTTTCCGGGGCTACGAGGTTGAAAAATAGGGATACAATCATGTACAGAATTCTGTACAGCAAACGCTACCCGAAACCCCACCTATACGGCGTGTATGACCTTGAGAGCTTCAGTCAACGCTTGAATTTTGCAGGGATAACATCCGGTTTGCTCTCTCAAGACTGATCATATTTTATCTTCAAGAGAGATCAAGGGGAAAAAATAAACGCCCCGGCGAAGATTCAAACTCTCGACCTCGAGACTTCGTGTCTCATGTCCTAACCACTAGGCTACTGCGCCAATTGAGAAAAAGAAGAAAAAACATTGATATAAATTCATGTTATGTTATTCTTGAAGCAGCATGATTTATATCTCTATCCGCCCATTGTTCAGAAGTGAATACATGTATGTATAACTATTTTTTAGATGTCTATTTTCAACTCCACAGAGGTTTGGAGAGATTCAATTACTGTTGTTGTCATTTTTCTTGCATGTTGTAAATATAGAGATATCGCAGCTATTAGCATGGCGCGAATGTCGTGTGGCATGACGGTGTAAACATGTACTGCGATGCCGTGAAACATGTTTGCAAATAAAGGCAAATTTTAATGGCAATTTTGACGTTTTTGCAACGCATGAATGGTAATTCAAGTGTAGAATGATATAAAATTATCATTTTTTTATTATCTTTGACAACACTGGTGAAGTGGCCTAGCAGTTAAGACATCGGCCCCGACATTTCGAGGCCTTCGAGTTCGAATCCCTGCCAAGTCGTTTATTTTTTCTGCTCGATCCTTCTTGCCAAATATGCTCAGCTCTGAGAGAGCAAACCGGATGTTACCACTGCAAAATTCAAGCGTTGACTGAAGCTCTCAAGGTCATACACGCCATATAGGTGGGGTTTCGGGTAGCGTTTGCTGTACAGAATTCTGTACATGATTGTATCCCTATTTTTCAACCTCTTAGCCCTGGAAAGTCATAAATAGACCACAGCTTTGAAGCATAGACCAAATAACCTGGACCGCTAACTCGTCACGTGACCCTTCGAGGTTACGACGCTCGACTTTCAGGGGCGCTTAGCGTCCGGTTTGAAAGGCCAGCGATTCGAAGACAGTGAAAAGAAAGCACGCTCCAGTTATTTGTGACAATGGGAGGTGACAATGAACTGGATTTTCCAAAACTCCAAACTAAACTTAACAAAACTCATCGAAAAACATGTTCCATATGCACTTTAGCTGAGTTTATTTTAGCATTTTCAGAACTTACCTCGGCAACTTCGTCCATGTTTACAATCGACACCGGATATGACATCCCCCTGATTTCTGAAAGGCCATGTAAGCGTAGGTTCCTAAATCCGAGAGGCCGCTACCTCGTAATAGAGAGAAAGAGCGGAGAGAGAGCTAGTTGGCGGTCCAGGATAAATGGTCTATGGTGCGAGAGGCCGCTACCTCGTAATAGAGAGAAAGAGCGGAGAGAGAGCCAGTTGGCGGTCCAGGATAAATGGTCTATGGTGCGAGAGGCCGCTACCTCGTAATAGAGAGAAAGAGCGGAGAGAGAGCCAGTTGGCGGTCCAGGATAAATGGTCTATGGTGCGAGAGGCCGCTACCTCGTAATAGAGAGAAAGAGCGGAGAGAGAGCCAGTTGGCGGTCCAGGATAAATGGTCTATGGTGCGAGAGGCCGCTACCTCGTAATAGAGAGAAAGAGCAGAGAGAGAGCCAGTTGGAGGTCCAGGATAAATGGTCTATGGTGCGAGAGGCCGCTACCTCGTAATAGAGAGAAAGAGCGGAGAGAGAGCCAGTTGGCGGTCCAGGATAAATGGTCTATGGTGCGAGAGGCCGCTACCTCGTAATAGAGAGAAAGAGCGGAGAGAGAGCCAGTTGGCGGTCCAGGATAAATGGTCTATGGTGCGAGAGGCCGCTACCTCGTAATAGAGAGACAGACCTGTTTACCAGTACGATTTGGGCGTATTTTGTACGCCAAATTATTATCAGTACGCAAATACGCGACACACGCACAAAATACGCATAAGAAAAAGTCTAGAATACGTTTTCCGGTGTTGGTGTGCTGATTACGGGATGGTACAACTGATACCGGTTTCGGTCGAAGGGAGATAACTATGACAGCGAGTCTTCAGCTGTGGAAACCTTGTTCAGTTGTTGGCACGTGCGTACACAAACACGTTTGCACCCACGGCGTACGTTTTGCCTAGCCCATATGGCTTTGCTTGCAAAGTACACCAACTTTTTGAAAAATACACTTATCTTTTTGAAAAAGTACTCTTGCCTCAGGTTTAGGGTAAACAGGTCTGGAGAGAAAGAGCAGAGAGAGAGCTAGTTGGCGGTCCAGGATAAATGGTCTATGGTGCGAGAGGCCGCTACCTCGTAATAGAGAGAAAGAGCGGAGAGAGAGCTAGTTGGCGGTCCAGGAAAATGGTCTATGCTTAAAGGCACACACAGCTTCACGTAAACCGTCAGTTTCTGGTCACAGACATTGTCAGGCTTTTACACACAGTACAAACACCCTTTCGTTTAAACACTCACCGCTCCATGAAGAGCGAGCATTTTTCAAAGAATTACGTTTTGCGTGGCCAGCCGGATTGTCTAGTACCACAATCGGACGCCTCGTTTAGGCGCTAGAACTAACTTTTAAAATCTAAATAATAAATTGACAGCTTGTAACACAAACATTCTTAATTCAGTTCACGCAAGGTTGTGTTTACCTGACAAATTTTCAGTATAGCGCTTGCTCCTTTGAAGCCAACCGCCACCGATAGGTTTGTGTGACTCGCAGCCGTTTGTTGCATTTTAGATTCAGAGGTACACAATAACATGCTATTGCAGATACAGCTATAGTTGCATTCAAATCACAAACTGAAGACTAAATTGTGAGAAATAAAGAAAGTGGATCACACGGGTTCACGATGGCTCAGGGGTTAGATAAACCACGAAATCTGGTGTATGGTGTACGCGAGCTAAATAGCCATTCAACCGGTCTGTTTCATCTAATGCTATTGAATGCTATTGCAAGTGTGTTCCACAAGGTTAGAAGTGCTTTGTTCATGAGAAGATTTAAATGGTTCTGTAAACCATTTGAGACAGACTGACTGGGGCTTTAAGTGGTCAAATGACCCTCCGTGGTTGTCCTGCTAGTGGGATATGTCACGCTAGTAGAAGTGTCTACCAAGGAATGTTGTGCTAATGGTTGTCGTACCCGTGGAAGTCGTTGTGCTAGTGCACACGTGCCTGTGGGATGTCATGCTAGTGGATCTTGTTCCAGTGGGATATCGTGCCCGTGGAATGTTACGCTAGTGGATGTCGCCCTGGTGGAGTCGGTTCTGGGTGTCGCACTTGTCAAAATAAACCACAATTAATATATCCCCTTCGGAGGATTTTTCTGATTGTAAATTTTGAAAGAGCGGCAAAAGGATCACGAGAGTCTGAAAATATGCTTAAACTGTGGCTGGACAGTCATGTATTCAGAGCTGTTAATCTGGTAGAAGACCAAAAGATAACTCTGCTAGCCCAGTAGGTGGGTTAAATTACCAATATATAGGAGTTGGCAGTCTTGCTCTTTCTATATACATCTCCTTCTTAATACATCTTAAACTCTTTTTTCTTTCTTTTATCTATTGACCAAAGGGTATGCAAACTGTGGAGAGATGAAGCGGGCATTGTTCTGCGACAGCGGCGTCAGTACTCCTGGCAGCTGTTTGATGAAGAGAACTGTGTTGGTGCCACTGAGTCTGACCCCTCGAATATCTGGACCAAGATTCAGGAGTTCTTGAAGGTATGCAATTTTTTAATCACCTGAGTCATCCAGGGTCATCCAGGGTGGAGGGCTGGTTGGGGTTGTGGGGGGGGGGGGGGGCATGGGATAGAGCAGCCAGGCTTCAAACAGGAAGAGCAGCTGCTATGGCTATGACTATGTGTGTACGTTCTTTTTATGCGTTTTTTACTTTTAAAGTGGTATTACCAGTGAACTTAACTTAGCAAAAAAGTCATTGCACCCATTTTCGTGACCCAACCAAAACATTCATTCCTGTGTCATTTCATTTACCATTTTTATGCCATTAAGGGCACTCAATTTAACTATCTGGCACACTTTTCAAATCAAAGATTTCTTTTACAGGGGTCATATGTGACCGCTACCCAAATAAGGGTATTTAAAAAAATAATAACAATTAAGTAGAAGTGCAACGCCAAAGCACTGCATACCCCAGCGAAAGACAAACCTCTCTCTTACTCTCTCTCTCTCTCAAACACACACACACACGAACACACACACACACACACACCATGGCACACACACACACACACCCCCAAGTTACACACGTACACACAAACACACTCACTCACACGCACTCACTCACTCTCTCACACACACTTCATACACACAAAACACCCCCCCCCATACGCACATATAGACAGACGGACATACACACCTTTACAAACAAACCACACATACATACACTTACGCACATGCACACGTCCACCCACTCTCTCTCTCTCTCTCTTATACAAACAGACACCCACCCACACACACACACACACACACACACATATGTACATATGCACGCATGCACGCTCGCACACACGTGACACACACACACACACACACCCACACACACACACATTGACTCACACAAATCTCATACACACAAAACACACACTCACGGTTGGCCTAGGTGTGAGGCGTCCGCCCCGTGATCGGGAGGTTGTGGGTTTGAACCCCGGCCGGGTCATACCTAAGACTTTAAAATTGGCAATCTAGTGGCTGCTCCGCCTGGCGTCTGGCATTATGGGGTTGGTGCTAGGATTGGTTGGTCCGGTGTCAGAATAATGTGACTGGGTGAGACATGAAGCCTGTGCTGCGACTTCTGTCTTGTGTGTGGCGCACGTTATTATGTCAAAGCAGCACCGCCCTGATATGGCCCTTCGTGGTCGGCTGGGAGTTAAGCAAACAAACAAACAAATACGCTCATAGACAGACAGACAGACACACACCTTTACAAACAAACACATACACACTCATACACACACAAACATACACACAAACTCACGCACATTCACACACACACTCTCTCTCCCTCTCTCTCTCTCTTTCTTACACACACACACACGAGTACAGACTCATGCGCGCACACACACACACACACACACACACACAAACAGTAACACTAACACATGTGCACAAAATGAACACACACACACACACCGCACGAGAGAAAAAGACTACAGGGAGGCATGATGTCATGATGCATTAATTGACGTCAAAGACTTTCGACCGTGACGTAATCTTCTTACGCGAGCTTTATCCATAGACTTGGAAACTACGGAATTTCTACCCGTCCAAAGCGGCCTTGGGTGGCGTTTGCTCAAAAAATGCACCCACCGTATTTTTGTTAGTATGGTCCCAATTTTTGGTGAACTTCCATCTTCAACTGTAGCCCGTAGCCGGGCACAAAGAATCCTTCTTTATTATTTATTATCGGAATGAAAAATTTTCAAGTCGATTACTGTATAGGTTCGTGGGATACCTCCAGCTTCGCTGGGATAAAAACGTGGTAAATTTTACATACGAGGAGAATGTCAAATCAATAATCTATCCTGAACATGTTGTTTTGTTTCACTATCTTGTGTGTTTTTTGTTTTATGCTATTCCTACTGATTGGGGGTACCCGTATTTGGGCGGCGGTCAAGTGACCCATATAACATAAATCTTTGATCCGAAAAGTGTACCAGGCAGCCGAGTTGAGTGCCTTTAATGGCATAGAAAGTTAGAATGAAATGATACGGGAGTGAATGTTTTAGTTCGGGAACGAAAATGGGTGCAATAATTGTTTTGCTAAATTTGAATGACGGTCATTTTAATACTTTGCAACTTGGAACCCTAATTTCCTCAAAGAATTTATTAATATGTTTAGTATAATGTTTAGCAGCTTTTCATGACAAGACATGGTGATGGCACAGTGATATAATGTTACTTGTAAGAATTTTCTTTTTTCAGAACCTGTCTTTCAGACCTACAGCCGTGCTGCTCTTTCTGACGGGAGATCTTTGGGACGAGTGCATGCAGAAACGAGGGAAACGTGCAGGAAAGAGAGCTAAGAAAGAAAAGGATTTGAACCTTTACGCCAACTTGCCTCCAGAGTGCAGGGTCTTATGGAGCATCACAAGTGGAATTGTCGGTAATTGATTTAATTTTTTAAATGCGCATGCAGTCCTTCCATGTAAATGATGCAGCTCTTCATTTCTTTTTGGTTTCGGATGTTTCTGTAGGAATTAGCACATTTTTTTAACTGTTGAAAAAGATGGTTTACATGAAGGGAAGAAATAAGTTTGTGCGATGAATACGTTTTGATCAGAATCAGAACTTGTGTGCGTGTGTTTGTGTGTGTCTGTGTATGGGTCTACATGTGTGTATAGAGAGGGAGAGAGAGACAGAGAAAGACAGGGAGAGAGATTGAGAGAGAGAGAGACAGAGAGAGAGAGAGACTGAGAGATGTAGAGAGCTAGCAACAGTCAGGCAATTTATGAAAGTAACAACCAACAAGTCGCGTAAGGCGAAAATACAACATTTAGTCAAGTAGCTGTCGAACTCACAGAATGAAACTGAACGCAACGCAACGCAGCAAGACCGTATACTCGTGGCATCGTCACTCCACCGCCCGTGGCAAAGGCAGTGCCAGTGGAATTGACAAGAAGAGCGGGGTATTCGTTGCGCTGAGAAGGATAGCACGCTTTTCTGTAGCTCTCTTCGTTTTAACTTTCTGAGCGTGTTTTTAATCCAAACATATCATATCTATATGTTTTTGGAATCAGGAACCGACAAGGAATAAGATGAAAGTGTTTTTAAATTGATTTCGAAAAAAAAATTTTGATAATAATTTTTATATATTTAATTTTCAGAGCTTGTTGTTAATCCAAATATAACATATTTATATGTTTTTGGAATCAGCAAATGATGGAGAATAAGATGAACGTAAATTTGGATCGTTTTATAAAAAAATATTTTTTTACAATTTTCAGATTTTTAGTGACCAAAGTCATTAATTAATTTTTAAGCCACCAAGCTGAAATGCAATACCGAAGTCCGGGCTTCGTCGAAGATTACTTGACCAAAATTTCAACCAATTTGGTTGAAAAATGAGGGCGTGACAGTGCCGCCTCAACTTTCACGAAAAGCCGGATATGACATCATCAAAGACATTTATCAAAAAAATGAAAAAAACGTCTGAGGATATCATACCCAGGAACTCTCATGTCAAATTTCACAAAGATCGGCCCAGTAGTTTAGTCTGAATCGCTCTACACACACACACACACAGACAGACAGACACACACACACACGCACATACACCACGACCCTCGTCTCGATTCCCCCCTCTATGTTAAAACATTTAGTCAAAACTTGACTAAATGTAAAAACGGGACAGACATGCATGTCTGCCATCTGTCTACAGTTTACAAAATGTTAAGCTTATTTATTCCTTTTCTTCATTCTCTATTCTTCATCTGCATCATTTGTGTAAGCTGTTTATTTGTTAATCAGGAACTACATCGGACTTGTCTCGGACAGAGGAGAAAGAAGAGGGGGAAACTGCAGCTGTTATTTGCTTTGGACATCACCCTGGTATTCAGATAATTCCCTGCAAAAGTCAGTACAGACCTGAGAACTATTTTGACCACACCTTCAGGACTTTCAATTCTCCCACTGACCGGTGAGAGAATGTGCATAAGAATATAAAGAACAGAGTATCTGAGCGCTAAGATTTGTTCTTGTTAGCAAATCAAAGTATAATATTTTAATTGACAGCAGTTCAGCTGGGATATTCGTCCAGATTGTAATAGTTTTACTCATGATTTTGACATCTTCGTTAGCTAGGTCTTTCACAAAATCAAAAGTTGTTTTGTTTTTGGTTTTGATCTGTGTTTTTATATATGATGAACTTTTTGCGACTTTGAAATTTTGAATTGTGTTGTCTCCCTTACCTTTCTAATGTCCTTCACATTATTCCCTCTCTCTTATTTTGCAGTAGGCGATGAGAGACTGCACTGCCATGTATCACACAGACAAACAGACAGACGGACAGTTCTCTATATTGAGAGTCTGTGAATGTTACACATTTAATGTATGCATACATTTTGAAGGTCTCTGTGTGTTTTTGCAGGCCAGAGCTAATTGACGTTAAGGCGTTGCTGCTCATGCCCCACGGCTATCACGCAAGCCTGCATGACCTCAGTGACATTGACCTCTGCGAGAAATTTCGGCGCCCTCTCCTTTTTGGCGGCATTCCCGATAATTGTTTCATTCATGGGCCTATGCTTGATGAGTCTGCCAAGTTTCTGCACCCGGAGCAGAAAGCAGAAGTGTACCTGGAGAGGGGAGACTGTGATTCGGGGTAAATTTTCATTGTTGTTAGTCCATATATACTAGCACGAGTACTCGGCTCTGTCGGGCACCCACCGAAATCCAACCAAATACCTACCCATGCCCATTGACACACACAACTGTAAGGGGGAAAACATCTCCCATTCCGATCCAACCAAATACCTACCCATGTCCATTGACACACACAACTGTAAGGGGGAAAACATTTCCCACTCCGATCCAACCAAATACCTACCCATGCCCATTGACACACACAACTGTAAGGGGGAAAACATCTCCCACTCAGATCCAACCAAATACCTACCCATGTCCATTGACACACACAACTGTAAGGGGGAAAACATCTCCCACTCAGATCCAACCAAATACCTACCCATGTCCATTGACACACACAACTGTAAGGGGGAAAACATCTCCCACTCAGATCCAACCAAATACCTACCCATGTCCATTGACACACACAACTGTAAGGGGGAAAACATCTCCCACTCAGATCCAACCAAATACCTACCCATGTCCATTGACACACACAACTGTAAGGGGGAAAACATCTCCCACTCAGATCCAACCAAATACCTACCCATGTCCATTGACACACACAACTGTAAGGGGGAAAACATCTCCCACTCAGATCCAACCAAATGTGACCCTCCACCACGGAATGAGTCGCATGTCACCTTTGCATGATTTTCATATTTTTACATTTTCCTAAAGAGTTGTTTATGCTCTACTCAGTGGTGAAACCCGTTTTAGAAAAGAGCGAAAACTGTTTGAGTTATAAGCCTGTGACTAAGGTGACCCTCACACTGTTACCAGACACTCCCCGGACTTATATTAAGCCTAGCGCAGAACCGCGCGAGGTGACATGCGACTCATTTCGTGGTGGAGGGTCACAAATACACTGTACCTACCCTGCTCTGCCCGGAAACCAATGAGATCCAACCAAATACCTACCCGTACCCATTGACACACAAATCTGTAAGGGGGAAAACATCTCCCGCTCAGATACAACCAAATACCTACCCGTACCCATTGACACACAAATCTGTAAGGGGGAAAACATCTCCTGCTCGGATACAACCAAATACCTACCCGTACCCATTGACACACAAATCTGTAAGGGGGGAAAACATCTGCTCGGATACAACCAAATACCTACCCGTACCCATTGACACACAAATCTGTAAGGGGGGAAAACATCTCCTGCTCGGATACAACCAAATACCTTCCCACTTACACATAAGGAGACAAAAAAACCAAAAAACAAAACTTTAAGATCTTAATCAGATAAGGCACAGAGGTTTTTTAAGATGTGAGAAACAAAATACAAAAATTCACCCTGACTGGGAGTCAAACCAAGGTCACATCGCTCTAGAAGCTCTGTGTCATCCCGCCATATATACCACCCAGGTAGCCGAGTGGTAAAGATACATTAGATTCAAGGAAAGTATAAAACTTAACGCTGGAGTGTATTGTTAAAATCTGTCCTTATTGATATCTGCTATTCATACTCTACACTCATATGGCGACTTCAATGCAAGGTTGTAATAACCTGACCATGAGTGACATGAACACACACACACAATTTGGTAAGGATTTGTTCAGGAATGGCCATATAGTGTTGAAAAAAGTGACATATACACTGATACAGACAGAAAAACACAGACAGATTGACAAATATATATTAGATTATTATTACGCATGCATGCACGCACACACATACACATGCACACAGACACAAACACGAAGGGTTTCAGAGTTTCATTTTGCTTTTAAAATTTATGCCAAGTGACAGTCAGCTTTAGTAACTTGATTGGAAACTGCTTCCTAAGCTCCTCTAAAATGCAGCCATGCAAGACTTATCTTTTATTTATGAGTCAGTTTTCCAATTTGTTTGTTTAATTGATTGTTTTTTTTAGTACAGTGGAACCCCCCTTTATAAGACCTCCAAAAATCTTAGAAAATCAGGTCTTAAAAAGGAGCGAGTCTTCAAATGGGGATACATTTACCGAGGTTATGAACGAAAAGTCTGAAAAAACAGGGGATTAAAAGGCAGGGAGTCTTAAATTGGGGGGTCTTAAAAAAGGGGTTCCTATGTAGTTCACATCATTTAGAGAGAGAGAGAGAGAGAGAGAGAGAGTGTGTGTGTGTACATGTGTGTGTGTGTGTGTGTGAATGAGTGAGTGCGTGATGTGTGTGTGTGTACGCGCGCGCATGTGTGTGTGTGTATGTGTGTGTGTGTGTGTGAAAATCATTCGTGCATTTCCACAAGTTGTCTGATTGTTTAATTTCATTTCTGTTCTCTTTTCAGCGCATGCTCTTCACCACAGTACACCTTATGTGGGTTGGCACAAAAGAAAACTAAGAGCAACTACCCCGGCCAAGTTCTCGTTTATGGCAAGCAGGTTCAGGTTGCGTGTGTCAGGCTTTCGCAAGATGTGGAGACAGAGTCGCTCGCAGAAGAGACGGTCCTGAAGCTGAAGGAAAAATGCAAAGAGTTCCCTGTTCAGAATTCCGTGGCCTTCATGTTTGCCTGTGTCGTTAGAGGCGAAGCGCACTACGGCAAAGAGAACGTAGAATCGGCCGTTTTCCGCAAGCACTTCCCCACCACCCCCCTCGTGGGATTTTTTGGCAACGGAGAGATCGGGTGCGATTTTCCAATTGAGGTTGGGGAACCTCACAGATTGAATCATGGGTACTCTACTTTCATCACCCTCATCTGTTTTCCGTAAAGTTTGATCTCATTTAGAATGGGCTGAGTGATTTATTTTACCACCTAACTTTGTTTTATAGGCACAGTAAGCCTCCCGTAAACCATCACAGATACTGTCAGGCTTTTACACACAGTACAAACACCCTTCCATTTGAACGCTCACCAAACGGGAACATCCTAGGTGCCCTACGTAAAGAGCGAGCAATTTTTAAAGAATTAATTTTGCAGATTGTCTCCTGCACTTTTTGGACCCATCCTGAACTCAGGTCAAAAATGAATTACTTCCCTTCAAGTCTCATTCTAAACTGGCGAAAGCCGTGGACCGATGATTATCAGAATGTTTTTGGACCGTGGTGCGTTTTTGCGCTGGACCTAACTTTTAAAATCTAAATAATAAATTGACAGCTTGTTACACAAACATTCTTTAATCATAAAAGAATTCTTTTTTCATCAAGACAAGATCAGTACAATTCGAAGTTGTGAAAGTTTAAAAAAAGAAAAGCCCGGAAGCAGGGTCACGCAAGGGTTGTAGCAGACGACGGTTTATGCATATCGCCAGTTCCTCTCAACAGTCAAAAGCCATCGCTAGAGTTCTTGTGAACCACAGCCGTTGAGCCGCTAACTTCCACTTGGCGTCAAACTCATGCATCCGCACCGAATATGCATACCAGCGCTCATTGGTTAATAACAGGATATTCGATGATTATTTTCCCGTGGGTAGCTTCCCTTTGCTGCACAATATTTACATATGTTTTAGACCAATGAGCGCTGGTTTTGAGAGAGAGAGAGAGAGAGAGAGAGAGAGAGACGAGCATAACGCTTACCCAAACAAACACACACACACACACACACACACTCGCGCGCGCCCACCCACACTTGCGTGAGCATTAAATTACATATTACTTACTCCGAATCACATAATTGCATTGACCCACTTAGATGCTTAGGTTATGATAAAAGCTACCCCGTCTAGGTATAAGGGGAGCAACCCCAACTAAAAAAGTGACTGCACCAGCATGACTGACACCCTGGGTTACGTCCCATGTAGCATGCTACGTCATCATTGGTGCTGGTCACGTGATACCCCTTCAATCGACTACTATCACTCAAGGGTGACGGTTGTGCTCGCTTTCGCTGCGGCTTGTTTTGTGTCTACGGCACCCACTGGCCTCGGCCCCCGTCTTCTTTTTGCTGGCTTGCAGCTGGTGAGATTGTTCTTGTTTTCTTGCATGTTTCGTTCTTTCTGCTGTGAATTTCGCATGTCCTTTGGACTCTGAAGTTTTCGGCAGTTGTTTGGCTTCCTCTCGGTCGCCATTTGTATTTGCACGTTGTCAGGCTTGTGTTGTTTTCGTCCGTGTTTGGACTGTTAACGCTGTTGTAGCTTGCTTTGTAGCTGCTGTTGGTAGCTTTTACGCATGTGCTAATTTGTTTGCTTTCTGCTTCTGAATTTTGTTAGCGTCTGTGTGACTTTGCTATTCTTTCAGTTGTTGTTGTTGTTCTCTCTTTCGGTCGGGGATATAGCTCAGTTGGTAGTGCGCTGGATTTGTATTCAGTTGGCCGCTGTCAGCGTGAGTTCGATCCCAGGTTCGGCGGAAATTTATTTCAGAGTCAACTTTGTGTGCAGACTCTCTTCGGTGTCCGAACTCCCCCCCCGTGTACACTACATTGGGTGTGCACGTTAAAGATCCCACGATTGACAAAAGGGTCTTTCCTGGCAAAATTGCTTAGGCACAGTTAATAATTGTCTACCTATACCCGTGTGACTTGGAATAATAGGCCGTGAAAGGTAAATATGCGCCGAAATGGCTGCAATTACTGGCCGTATAAAATTTCATCTCACACGGCATCACTGCAGAGCGCCTAGAACTGTACCCACGGAATATGCGCGATATAAGCCTCATTGATTGATTAATATGGCCGATGGTGAGAAGAAGAAAGGCTCTAAGCCTGAGGATAAGGGCAAAGGCCCCGGCAAATCTAAATCCTCCGCGTCGGCGTCCTCTAGCAAGGACCCTATTATCTTAGTGACAGATCTTAAGAGCAAGTTGTCTTTTTCTGTGCCTATCTCTGCGCCGAGCGGTCTACCGTCCGGCTCTCAACCGCTAGTTTCGGTCTCTAAGGCTGTTTGCGTTTCTTCGGTTGTGGCACCAGAGTCCGGTGCTCTGGTGTCTTCTTTGATTTCGTCTCTTCTTCCAGAGATTAGGAGTCTTGTTCGACAGGAGATGTCACGGACGGACTCCATTTCCTGTTCTGCCCCCCTTCCGGGGGTGGGTGACGCTCGTTCCCTGGCTTCCTTTTTGCCTGGGCCGTCTTCCTCCGGTCATGTCCGCTCTGGATCGTCCCTGCCGGGACCTCTTTCTCTTCCGGCCCGGTACTCGTTACCTGCCGCTTGCGGTGGTGTGACAGTGCGCGTCCCTCCGGGGATACGGGCTGATCAAGGTTGGTGTTCGCAGCAGCCGTTTACGGCGGCTGCACTTCCGGTTTCCGGAATCGGATGTTCTCCTGCTAGTGAGCGGACTCCGTTCACGTCGGGTTTGAACCTCTCCGTACTCCAGCAGTCGTTTCCGACAGCTGGGCTTCCTGCTGTTGCAGGAAGTAGGGGTTCACCGGTTAGTGAGCGGACTACGTTCACGTCCGGCCCGAACCCCGCCTTACACCAGCAGTTGTACGCGACAGCTGGGCCGGAAGCCGGAAGTAGTGGTTCTTCCGCTTGTGCACAGCTTGCTGTCACTTCCGGTTTGTCCCACGTCTTACCACAGCAGTCGTTTCCGGCAGCTGTTCTTCCGGCTCCGGCCGGGAGCATGGGTCATTCTTCCGGTGCACAGTCAACTGTCACTTCCGGTTTGATTCAGGATCATGCCTACGGGCTTCCGGGCTTCCGCCCGCACTATGTGCAGCTACAGGATGGGCTTAGCGCTTCCGGTTCAGCTGTACTTCCGGCTCCTCCCAGATTTGCCTGCTCTCTTCCGGACGTTTCACCTGGATCGTCACGGGATGTCGGGCATGCTTCTCAGGGGGGTCAGCAGCTTCCACACACTTCGGTGTTGGCCGCTGCTGATCCCTCTCTTCCTGCCGCTACGGGTTTCGACTCTACTCAGCTTCCGCTTAGCCAGGATGTGAGTGGGGTCGATTCCCAGCAGGACGGACCCCGGCCTTCGGGTCTTTTTGCGCAGCGTCCCTTTACGGGTTCGGGCGGCTCAGTTCCGCCTCCTTCGTTTGTCGCTTCAGATACCAAGTCTGTCGATGATGAGCTTACGCTGCCGGGGGTCTCGGCTAGTTTTAAGGTGGCTCTTGAAGCAGCCGCGGAGGTTACCTCCTGATATTTCTCGGAAGGGGCTGCGTCGTCTGTTAAGTCTTCTGCTTCCGGTCCTTCAGCCTTGGCTGACTTCCGGTTGGAGAAGCAGGACGATGGCTACTTCCGGTTTCTTGAGTCGCCCTCAGTGGCCTTTCAGTTCTCAAGACTCTTTGCGAAGACCACACCTCATGGTGGTGGCCTTCCTGTGCCTTCTGTTCCTTTGCTGGTTCCCCACGGGTCAGCTCCGGAATCGGCATTAGAGTATCTTGCCTCTCCCGCTCAGGCTTCCTCCTTCGTGCCTCTTGCGGCACAGAGGAGGTTGCCTTTGCCAAAGGTCTCCAGAAACTTGCTTTCGCTGTTTGCTCTTCCGAGTGCACCTTTGCAGGTCACACCTGAGCTCCTTCCGCTTCTCACGAAGCCTTTAAAGAGGGACTCTTGTTTGCCTCTTTCTGAGCAGACTCTTGCCTCTTCGGAGGAAGTTGGCAGACAGCTCTTGGAACTCAGTTCCATTTCGGAGACGCTCATTAGAGCCCTTTCTCGGGCTCTTACTTCATCTTTGGCTCCTTTCACTCTCAGCGGGGAGCAAGACGCAGAAGATATTGCTACTCTGCTCTCGACGCTCGCTCGGGTGAACGAAGAACAAACGAGGCTGTCCTCTGCACTACGCCCACGCGGTAACGTGCAGGAGGGACTTGTTCCTTGCCCACTCCCAGTTTACTGACGAGTCGACAAGGAACTCCCTCCGCTCGTCGCCCTTTGTTGAGGGCTCTCTCTTTGGCCACCTGGCTCTGGATGCCAGGAAGCAAGAGATTGAGGCTAACAGGGACTCGCAGTTCTCCTCTTTTGCGCTTCAGGCTCTGAAGCAGCAAAAGCAGGCTGCTCCAAAGCAGGCTGCTCCTAAGCAGTCTCAGTCTCAACAGACTAAGGCTTCAGCTCAGGCGCATCCTGCTTCCCGCAAGAGACCTCATGCCCCTTACCGCGCTTCGGGTAAGAGGTCGTCGGCGGGCAGGGGGAGGGGTGCGCCCAGGGGCAAACCCCACCCCCAATGAAGCGTCCCCGACTTCGCCCCCCCCCCCCCCAGCCCTCCACTCTGGTGATGGCTGGGGGCCCCTCGAGGGCGCTGTCACATTGGCTGAACTCTACTCACAGCCAATGGATAGTGGGAGTAGTGAAGTCGGGGTTCCGCTTGCTGTGGCTGGAGGACAAGGCCCCTCTTTCAAGGTCTCCTCCAGCCTTCAAGCCCCCCTTCTCTCGGGAGGCAAGGGCCGTCCTCCAGTCGGAGGTTGCCTCTCTGGTGGAGAAGGGAGCGGTGGAGGCAGTCTTGGACCACAGCTCCCCGGGGTTTTACGGGAGGCTTTTCGCTGTCCCCAAGGCCTCGGGGGCTTGGCGTCCTGTTTTGGACTTGTCGTTCCTCAACACGTTTTTGAGGACGATCAAGTTCAAAATGGAGACGCCTGCCTCGGTCAGAGACGCGCTCCGCCCAGGAGACTGGGCGACCTCCATAGATTTGACGGATGCCTACTTCCATATCTTGGTGCATCCAGCCGACCGGAAATGGCTCCGTTTCCGGTGGGCAGATCAAATCTTCCAGTTCCGCGCACTTCCTTTTGGCCTGTCTCTAGCACCATGGGTTTTCACCATGGTGGTGAGACAGGTCTGCGCTCTGGTGAGGTCGCGGGGGGTTCGGCTGCGGGCTTACCTCGACGACTGGCTTGTCATGGGTCAGAGCGAGGGGGTTTGTTCGCAGCACACCCAGATGGTTCTCCGGGAGGCCAGCTTGCTGGGCTTCTCGGTCAACCAGGCAAAGTCAGAGCTCGTACCGTCGCAGACGTTCACCTACTTGGGTATGGTGTTCAACACGGTCACCTGGACGGTCCACCCCTCTTTGAAGCGGGTGGTCAAGCTCCAGGCTCTTATCCGCTCTACTCTGCCTCTCCTGCAGGCTCCTCTCAGGACATTGGCCTCCATCCTGGGGCAAATGGAGTCAATGGCCCTCCTGGTGTCACTGGGGAGAGTTCACAAACGCCCGCTTCAGCACGCTCTGAAGCCGTTTGTGGACTCTCCTTGGGTGAACTGGAACGAGCTCGTTCCTCTTGGGGAATGGTTCCAGGCTGCATCCCTCCCGTGGCTGGACACGGGTTGGCTCTGCAAGGGGGTTCCGATCGCCGCTCCCCCTCCCGACATGGACCTCTTTACAGATGCGTCCCTGCAGGGTTGGGGAGCGCACACGGACCGGCTCACGGCCTCCGGACTGTGGTCTACGGAACAGAGTGCATGGCACATCAACTCTTTGGAGTTGGAGGCCGTGTGGCTTGCTCTGATTGCGTTCCTCCCATCGCTTACCGCAAAGCGGGTCCGTCTGTTCACAGACAATACAACAGTGGCCGCTTATGTGAACAAGCAGGGGGGTTCGCGGTCCCCTACTCTCTCCCGCAGGGCCTGCGAGCTGCTGATTTGGTGCACTCAGCACCGAATCTCCCTTGTAGCTCGGTACCTGCCGGGAAGCCTCAACACTCTTGCGGATGCGCTCAGCCGCTCCAACAAGGTGTTACAGTCGGAATGGACAGTCACACACGGAGCTCTTCTCCGTCTTTGGGCTCTTGTCCCGAAGCCCCTGGTGGATCTCTTCGCCACCAGGTTCTCCAGACGCCTTCCGATTTTTGTGTCTCCCTTCCCCGACCCGGAGGCTTGGGAGACCAATGCTCTGGAGTTGGCATGGTCGGGCCTGGAGGCTTATGCCTTCCCGCCCTTCCACCTGTTGGGCCAGGTGATCAGAAAGGCGGAATTGGAGTCTCCGTCTCTTCTCTTACTGATCGCCCCTCTGTGGCCGTCTCAGACCTGGTTTCCGGACCTTCTGAGGTTGGCTCGCGGTCCTCCAATCCCCCTGTCGCTCGTGAGAGGAGAGCTCGTTCAGCCTCGAAGCGGCATCGCTCACGAGGATCCACAGTCTCTAAGACGTCATGCGTGGAGACTGTGAGGTCGGCTTTAAAACGTTCTGGAGCGTCTGAACGCACTTTGCATCTGGTTCAGCGTTCTCACAGAGCCTCCACCTCTACGGTTTACTCCTCTCACTGGAAGGCGTGGGTCTCTTGGTGCCGGACGGCTGGCGTTAATCCGGTTGCACCTCGTACCATGCATGTGGCCAATCATTTGGCTGATTTGTCTTCGCAGGGACTCTCCTCCTCTTCTTTGAAGGTTCGCAGGTCCGCGATTTCGTCTACTTTGAAACAGATAGGGCATTCGATTAGCCTCAGCACTGTTATTGCTGGAGTCATTAAGGGCGCCGCTCTTGAAGATGTCAAATCGCGCTCGGCGTTGCCTAAGTGGGATCTGTTTCTGGTTCTAGAGTTTCTTCGCTCTTCCGATTTCGAACCTCTGGAGGATGCGGGTCTTCCTAATCTTACGCGCAAGGCTCTGTTTCTCCTGCTTCTTGCTACTGCTCGTAGAGGCAGCGAGGTGCATGCCCTTTCGGGCAATCCGCAGGATATCTCTCGGGAACACGACGGCTCGGTGTCGCTGAGATTTCGAGAAGGCTTTTTGGCTAAAAACCAATCACCAGGCCAACCCTCTCCTCGGGTTGTGGTGAAGCCGCTTTCACACATTTTGGCTAGGGATGATCCCGATATGGTCAATTGCCCTGTTAGGGCCCTTGAGGCTTATCTTTCCCGGATTCAATCTATCAGATCGAGCTCCCAGAAGCTTTTGTTTATTTCTTTAAACACTGCCATGGAGAAAGATATATCGAGGACTACCTTGGCCAGGTGGGTGTCGGCCGTCATTAAGCAAGCTTATGCATGGAGCCTGTCACGAAGGGGGGGGGCTCTGCCTGCCTTTCCTCTCTGCTCGGCCCGGGCTCACGAGTCAAGGGCTTGGGCCTCTTCCTTGGCCGTCTTGCGGTCCCATAGAATGAGCGAAGTCTTGAATACAGCTTTTTGGCGATCAGACGATGTATTCATCAGCTTTTATCTGAGACATCGCTTCGCTCTGTAACGATGGATCAAGGTCCCTGCCTGCCTTGGTGGCAGCGGGCCAGTGCATCTCCAGAATTTAATGGTGAGTTTGAGCTTTTTTGATCTTACCCACCGCCTGGTTGGAGTTATCTGCAATTATGTGATTCGGAGTAAGTAATATGTAATTTAATGGAAAATTTTTATCTAAATTTTCATTTGATTAATATACTTACCCGAATCACATAAGTAATTCCCTCCCGCCTGCCCGGCTCGATTTTTGTAGTTTTCTATTAGTCGATTGAAGGGGTATCACGTGACCAGCACCATTGATGACGTAGTATGCTACATGGGACGTAACCCAGGGTGTCAGTCATGCTGGTGCAGTCACTTTTTTAGTTGGGGTTGCTCCCCTTATACCTAGACGGGGTAGCTTTTATCATAACCTAAGCATCGAAGTGGGTCAATGCAATTATGTGATTCGGGTAAGTATATTAATCAAATGAAAATTTAGATAAAAATTTTCCATTATCGCACACTTCAATTCAATGTGAATAATTGTACTCTTATCCTAAGTAGATATGGTTTATATTATGACAAATGACATTTTTATCTATAAGAGATTTATTTTTGTAGATATAATTAGTAACTTAAACGAGTACTGACCTTGGGAAGACAAAGTTTGAGTGGAATTCCATGAATGTAGTTTACCGGAACGGAAGGATATGTGAGAGAGCGCATGTCCGGAAGAGCCATATTTTAACGCACAGATCATCTAGTTTGTTGTAAAAAAGAATTAACAACTGATGATCTGAAATTTAACAGGTTTGGAAAAACATTTTCATATAAGAAAGAAAAAAAAAGAAAAAAAAACCCCACCTTGGTCTTAATTTTATTTTTGTTGAAATAAATTTGTTCACTTATTTTTCCCCCCTCTTAACTTTCTTTTCTTTTCTTTTGCTCTACTCTTCTTTTCTCCAAAGCATTTCGTTGATACTGTGATAGAGCTGAGATTGCAACAAAAATGCCGAACGGCAGCCGGCTTTGTTTACATTTTATCACATAAACTCCCCTCTCCTCCCCCTCAAAGTGCTGCTGATCGAACTTTGGATCGGAGTCGTTATTTAACCCCTTCACTGCCCACCCCGTATGTAATACGTGGTCATTTTCGGTTTGCCCTACGCCCATAACCGTATCTCATACGTGGGATTTGTGTCAACAACATTTCAGGACATTTCTGAAAACTAAATGGGAGGTAACCACTGTCCAAGTACTTGTAGGGGTTCTATACACAGTTCTTTCCCATAGACCGTTCAAATAATGCTGTTATACTGTGGCAGTGAAGGGGGTTAAAAATAAAAGGGAATTTTGACTTTTAAAATTTGACAGCTGAAGTCAGTGTGAACTGAAGTGCCCAACCAAAAGCAGGAAAATATAAGGCGAGAGTAGCGTCCCTTGAGTACGATGACGTCAGTACCGTGGATACAGCATCGAGTCTAGAGACACGGACCCGTGGATATTGAGGTCTAACGAATGACGTATCACAACGTGCGCGGTCGTCCTTGGCGGTCAAGAAAGCCGCGGGCGCTGCCGCGATCATTGCGCAGACGACACTTCTAGACAGACAATATTTTTTGTGCGCATCACGTGCTCCACATAAATCGGCCGGAAACGAAGCAATTGGGAAACCTGGATAGCGACAGCCATTTCGTTTACATGGGTCAAAGAAGGAATTATCCGTATGAGCAGACAAGGGAGACAACTCTTTTGTGTAAATGATGTCCCATGGTTGACAACGTACGCCATTTTCGGTGCATTTTCGTCGATTGAACAACCAAATTAATTAATTATGCTTAAGTTTGGAGCTCAATCCGTCAATCAATTTCAGGACAAATGTTCTTTGGCTTGCTTACATGGACTTGTATCAAAAATAAGTCAAGAATGTCACTGGATTCTGAGCTATGAATTTAACACGCTAAAGTTCAAGATTACCCAAGTAAAAGTGCTCCTTACCTCGATAATCAACCCCTGAGTTGAGCTTAACCATCACTGGCCTACCGATGATCAGCTTGAGAAAGTCACTTGGCGTCTGTACGCTATTCCCAAGCACAAGTAATAATATCCCTTAAAGGCATATGTACGCGCTCCCGTGTTTACAAAGTGTAGTTTGCCCACAATCGATGTCAAACGCACCATAAGACCATATAATGACGATATGTCACCATGCGCGGACCATAATACATGCATTACAGCTTGTTCTAGCCTCTGAAAAAGTGAGGATGTCAACAAAGCCGCGGTGTTAGCTCCCTTGCATCAACGTTACATGTGTTGCCAAATCTATAAATAGGACGATCCAGATCAAAATGAAAATTAACATATCTCAACATTGAAGGGGTCCTAGACCACAATATTTTGCAGGGAACTTAATTTAGCATGTCTCCAGCTGTTGGTAAAGCAATTAGCGTGTATAGTCATCGAGTACATATGCCTTTAATGTAACACATTATGTTGTTGGTGATGTCAAATGTGGTAACGTTTGGAAAATGTAGTAAACAGTGGGTTTCTTTACCATACCTTGAAACTTGCGCTTCGCAAATCGTCTGTGAGCGAGTTTTCGCGAGGAACAGGGTTGAGCTACGGTAGGGTCACTGCGCATGTCTGGGTTTTTTCTTCGCGGAAACGCTGTTGGGTTGTGTCCAGTCGCGTCCCTTGCAACAAGATGGCGACAAGCGCGTTACGGATTTACTGTTGTGGAGAGTTGATGGACGACGATGATGAACAAGCAGTACTGTTTTATTGTTGATGTGAATGTAATGCCAAAACATCGAACTATCGATTCGAACGTCAATGAAGAAGTGAGCGTGAAAATCGAGCGCAAAACAGCCGGGTAAAAGTTCAGGGCGCTAAAGTACATTTGAGCCGAAATCGCACCCAAACTCCTGTTGACCTCATTTCTTCCCAAAATAAACATCACTGCTAAAATAAAATGCATTAAAACCAAGACAGTATCCAACCCAGTATCCTTAATTTTTGAAAGGCTAAGTGATTTACAACAAATGTCTTCTCACAATCCGTAACTTTGTCAAAAAATATTTGCAGAAGTTTCTCACCTCGCCTTGGCAGCCATCTTGGAACTGGAGAGACCCTACGCAGGAAGCAAGGTTGAAAGTTGGTTAACCGGTGAGGTCACTCCAGTCGTACCGGACCGAGTTTTTGCGACCTTCGGTTCGACTCGAGTCACCCTAGTTGACGCTAAAACTCGCTCCTTGTGCAACGGAAGTCGTCGACCGGAAATGAGTATTATTGGATTGGATTTCTTAACTAGAAACCAGTGGATGAACCACTGAGTGCAATGCAATGTTTTTTTTAAACTAATCTTACTGTGCCTTAGCTCGCTTCTGGGTTGGAGTTCAATTAATTTCATTTCTTCATAACAGTTATGAGTGATAAAAAAAATTGTGATCATTTTCTCGTCTGCTTTTAAACGTCTCGGTTCTGCGTTTGACATGATCCACCGTTTTTTTTAGAAAGTCACATGATCATCTTACTTTCAACATGGCCGCGTCCATCAAGGTGCTTCGGACAGGGAGTTCGAAAGTTGTTTCTAGCAATAGAATAACTTTTAAAAGCCAACGGCAAACTAACAGATCATGGTGTCATATTTCGATACAAGAGCCAACTCCTTCTCTTGCTAAAATAGCACGACCTCATTACCCGGTAAATCAGCCAACCATTGGAAGGTCAATCAAACTGTTACAAAATCGTCTGCTCTCCGATCAGATTTCGTCTGCAATGAATGCTCGAACTCTGGGCGTCTTTCGACCTTATTCTGTGTTGCCAGAACGAGCACTATACACCACACCTTTTTGGCAGCACGAAGAGTCAGCAGCAAGCACAAGGAAATGTTGGAAGTGTGGAACAGAAACAGATCCAATGAAGGAACTATTCTTCTGTACATGTGGAATCGTGCAGTCTCCAGCAGATCAACTGACCTTCTTTACATTGTTCAACATTGACGAGAGCTTTGATGTGGATCTGAAGAAGCTTGGGGAAATGTACAAAGATCTTCAGAACAAGAAGGGCAAAGCCCATACGACTCACATGCTTTACACATTTTTCCTACCAAAATACATGTGACCTTGACCCAAGGTCAAGGTCATCCAAGGTCATGCAACATAAAGCTGTTAATTCAAGACATAGGAAGTACAATGGTGCTTATTGGCTCTTTCTACCATGAGAATGGTCATTTTTAGTGGTTCACTACCTTATTTTGGTCACATTTCATAAGGGTCAAAGTGACCTTGACCTTGATCATATGTGACCAAATGTGTCTCATGATGAAAGCATAACATGTGCCCCACATAATTTTTAAGTTTGAAACAGTTATCTTCCATAGTTCAGGGTCAAGGTCACTTCAAAATATGTATACAATCCAACTTTGAAGAGCTCCTGTGACCTTGACCTTGAAGCAAGGTAAACCAAACTGGTATCAAAAGATGGGGCTTACTTTGCCCTATATATCATATATAGGTGAGGTATTCAATCTCAAAAACTTCAGAGAAAATGGGAAAAATGTGAAAAATAGCTGTTTTTTAGGCAACATTTATGGCCCCTGCGACCTTGACTTTGAAGCAAGGTCAAGATGCTATGTATGTTTTTTGGGGCCTTGTCATCATACACCATCTTGCCAAATTTGGTACTGATAAACTGAATAGTGTCCAAGAAATATCCAACGTTAAAGTTTTCCGGACGTCCGGACGTCCGGACGGACGGACGGACGACTCGGGTGAGTACATAGACTCACTTTTGCTTCGCATGTGAGTCAAAAAGTTACACCCGGATAGATTCAGTCAGAAGTCTGAGGTGTGTGCAGAGACTTTTTAACCTTCACCGGACACGACCCACCCCATCCGAAATAGGGATAAATTCTTTACCGCCTCTTTGAGGGCCCCAAAGGGGGGGTATCATCACGATCACGGGAAGGGAAATGTTAGCTTTCACGATCACAGTTACCTTGATTTTTGTTTTCACGATCACGAACACCAGTGGCAAATCACGGTCACGGTAAAAGTTGCATGTACAGAAAGCACGTGTCAAAGTAAACACAACCACACAGTAATTCGCTCCTCTGGATCTATTGTTTATTCAACACAAAGTGAGAACTGTTGCACTTTTTTATTATTATTTTTTGAATTCTCTTTCATACACACATAGAAATACATATCATGATTTGTAATCAGTAACAAGAATGTTGTTTTCATTGTTTTTTTTTCTCTCTCTCTCTCTCTCTCTCTCTCTCTCTCTCTCTCTCTCTTTCTCTTTCTCTCTCTCTCTCTCTCTCTCTCTCTCTCTCTCTCTCTCTCTCTCTCTCTCTCTCTCTCTCTCTCTCTCTCTCTCTCTCTCTCTACACTCATACACATTCAACTCACACACATGAATATATACTTGCACAATTTGACATTTCCAGAGCTAAATCTTGTAAACCCATTTTCTCAAAAACTATTGGGTGGATTGAAATTAAAGTACATGTATGTGTGATGGGTTCTTTATTTTCAACTTTGCCATACAATTTGAGGTACACCATCGCCTGGTTTCATGGCCTTAAAAAAGAAACAGGAATGCTACAGGCCAAAAATGGTTTTACCTGAAAGAAGCACGCAGTGCCAGTGGCGAGCCACAAGCCTGAGCCTGCGAAGCAGGCGAGCCAACTAGGGGGGTCCGGGGGCATACCCCCCCCCCCCCCCGAATTTTATTTCAAAAAACGGTTAAAATCTGTGCAATCTGGTGCATTCTGGGCATCATTTTCAGGGCTGTAATAGTGTTGTGATCTTGTTAAAAATCCCATTTTAGCCTCCCCCCACCACCATTCAACACACCTCCAAACTGGTGAAAACAACACTACTGTGCGCTGGCTTCATTGAGACCGGCGCCCGGTTGCGTTGCGCGATATTCACACGGATCGTTTTTGCGGAAATTTTTCAACTTCACCGGAATAAATTTGACTTTACCGGATTTTGAAAACGGCTTTATCGGATTTCCGGCAATTACCGGAAAAGTAGCATGACAAAATCAGTCCCCAACGAACATGACTTTGATCGTCTTTGACATGAGGATCAAGTGACCCAAACTGACACGTCTCCCCGCCATTGTTTCTGAATTTACCCCATTGTTGATATTAAAGTTTACACTTACAGGCGCTAAAATAAATCCAAGCTTAATGCAAAGAAGCGACAATTAGAATCTATGCCAAGCGTGTCCACGTTGCTGGGATGAAAAACACATTTCTAGTTTCGGTTTTGGCTACACGCAGACTCGATCTAGAGCCAGTCGAGGTCACACTGAGCGAGTGACAGCCGGACGTGGCAATGTCGACAATGTCAATGATCTCACTCAAACTCAAAGACCTTGAACAAATTTCAAGATCTTTGCCTACATTCAGAACAGTCATAGAGCAACATAGATCAACATAACTTGATATTTCGTCTTCGGAAAGACCGACCCGTAGCCTGACCTTTCCACCAAGGAAGGCATTCTCGCCGCCTGCTTTGGTCTGGCTTGAACTAAATATAACAGAAGTTCGAAGACAGTACCGCTGCACGCCATTTTTGATCTTCGAAATCGAATTTGACTGAATGCACTCAAAACTTTTGCACGAAGCCCTTCCATTGGATGAAGTTTGGCAGACTTTTGCAATTTGCATTCTGATTGGATCTCTTTTTTTGTGTGATTGGTTCTCTTAAAGGGAAGCAATCGCTGTCAAAATCATATTTCTGAATGTGTTGTTGCTTCCCTTCAATCGGGATTGGCTCCTTGACGAATAGAGGATCATAGAGTGATACAGCTGTGAAAAATGTACGTTGAAAATAAAATGCTTTGCAATAATACCCATCACGATCACGAAAACAAATGACGATCACGATCACGAGACTTGATTTTTTTGTCATCACGGATCACGGGCAAAGTCCCATCACGATCACAGAAATGGAAATTTCGGCAATCACGGTCACAGAAAGGTAAAAAAACGCCAATCACGATCACGATTTTAAACCCTTTGTATGGGTTGTACATGACCCACGCCATATGGATAAACACCGTAAAATGCCTTCTTTTATAGACCTTTTCGGTATCTGAGCAGCTCTCGTGAGACACGCTCTTTGTTATGCTTTGAACATCGCGAGAACTTCGAACTTTGGCTTGTGCAGCTCGCATGAGATCGCTGTACCGCATGCTTTGCTATGCTCTGAAGTTTGCGAGAGATCACAAGAGCTTGGAATACCGATAGGGTCTATTCCATTTGGGTCGTTCACGAACGACAACATCCGGACTGTGTAGTTCAAATAGGTTGCACATGAGCACTGTACTCAGTTAGGATGACATTTTCAAAAATAAACTTGGCCAAAAAATTATTGCAACAATTTTTGCACGCTCAAATATTCTTATTAATTCAGGCGAAGCAAAAAAGGTTGGGTCGAATGGTGCCAAAGTTTCAGGCAGATCTGAGCGCTGGTTTACATTTGCTAGGGATGGGAACACGCAAGAAAAATTATTTATCACCGTCAATGGTACCGTATTAACAGCAGCTGGAGAGACCAACAGTTCTAGGCCTAGGCTTGGCTGTGGTTATTTTTAGCCGGAGCACTGTGGTCCGTGCGATACACGCTTTGGTGATTTAATGATTGTAAGAGTGTGCGGTAGTGTGTGTGTGTGTTTATGCGTCATTTTTTATTTTATTGTGTGTGTTACTGTTAGAGAGAACGAGTGAAAGAGAGAGAGACAGACAGAGTGTGTGTGTGTGTGTCTTTGTATGTGTGTGTGCGTGTGCGTGTCGGTGTGTGTTGGTGTGAATGTGGGCGTGCATGTATCCTTGCGTGAATGTATACATAATAATAATAATAATAATAATAATAATAAATAACTTTTCTATAGCGCGAGTCCCATCAATTGGCTCCAGGCGCTTTACAAATTCATTATAGAATAAACTAGCACAAATCAACAAGCATACAAAGCATACATTTAACTGAGACATAACACCAAGAACCCAAGCACTAAGCAAAACTTAGCGTACAATGTTAAAAGTACACACACACACACACACACACACACACGCACGCACGCGCACACACAAAGATACCATTGACAAAGAGACCATAAAGCACATACAGGGTAGAGAGTTCCAAAACAGAATAGAGTTGTGGAGAGTCTACTCAGGCTAAGCAAAGGCTTTACGAAACAGGTATGTTTTGAGTTGGGTTTTGAAGGAGGAAAGGCTGCTGGAATCACGGATAGAACTTGGAAGTGTAAGTAAACGTGTATGTGTGCGTGCGTGCGTGCATGTGTGTGTGTGTGTGTGCGCCGGTGTGTGTGTGTGCGCGCGCGTGTGTGTGTGTGTGTGTAAGGAACAGACGCACACGAACAGTCTGCAAAGAGAGAGAGAGAGAGATATGAAATAGAGAGTCAGAGGAAGTGAGAAAGCTACAATGAGAGAGAAAGAGAGATGAGGCGTATGCGCACGAGATAGAGACAGAAATAGAGTGAGGGGGACAGACACACACACTCTCTCTCTTTCTTTCTCTCTCTCTCTCCTCTCTCTCTCTAACTCCGTTTCACTGTCTCTAACCCACACACACACATACACTCACATACATACACTCACACACACTACCGCGCGCCCGCCGCAGACTCTTATAACTATCAAATCAGCACAGCGCTCTGGCTAAAAATAACCTCAGCACATGCCTAGGACTGATATTATTACGGCGACTGTATGCTGTAAAAAAGACGATCATCCATAATTTTTCTTGTGCGTTCCCATCTTCAGCAAATGTAAACCAGCACTCAGATGTGCCTGAAACTTTGGCACCATTTGCCTCAACCTTTTTTTGCTTCACATGCAAAGTCACGATTTTTTGTCCTTAAACCCTGAATTAATAAGAATATTTGTTTAGATCTTTTGGAAAAGTTACGTAATACGACACGTTTGATATACACAAATCCACACACATTCTGGTCAGCCTATTGGTCATAATTTCTGAAATGTTCAAAGCAATTCATTGGAAACTTAAGCAGATTTGGCTCTCTCAGTGAAAGACCCCCTCAAAAATGGCCGCAAAACGTGCCTTTTTTGGCCTCTGAAACGGTTGACATCTACCGCCTTTGACAAAAGGCTACACAAATACTAAAGACGTAAGGTACATGAAACAAAATGCTCTGAACAGGAAATTGAATGGCTTTTCTAATGGTAGTCAGAAGTGTTTGGTAAGTGCACATTCTGATTTTTTGCAGATTTTAAAATACGGGGCATTGGTTTTTGTCAGGTCAATTTTAGGGGTGACCTTGTTTGACAGGCTGCCACGGGATGCCGATACAAAGTACCACCGATCGAACAAATGATATGAACAGTAGACATAATTACCTTTTTTGCAGCATATAAAGTTCAATTAAAATGAATTGTGGTTTAACGCTTTTCTGAGCGAGCGAAAATTGTTGCAATAATTTTTTGACCAAGTTGAATTCAAAATGTAGAATGAAAGAAGTATTAACTGGACTACTTTACTGTTATTACGATGAAGGTAGATTTTATGCATAATACTGAAAGTGAAACTCTCTAGTTCTAATATCTTCATCATTTTTCTGTTGCAGACAGAGCAGTCACTTGCAGAGCAGCAGTCCTCCTTGCTGAACAAAGCCTACTTCACACTGCTGAAACCCTTGACCCGTGCTCTCTACCTCCTTGAAATACATGGCTATACCATTGAGGAGGACAACAATGACATAAATCCTGAATTTCTCATGGAAGTCCTGGAGCTCAATGAACGCATAGGGGAGGCCTCATCTGAAGAAATTCAGGAGATTGAATCTGAAATCTCATCGAAGATTCAGGAGAATGTGAAACAGTTGTCGAGCGCCTTCACAGCAGAAGACTTTAAAAAAGCTAGAGACATTGCTGTCAAGATGAGGTACTATGTCAATGTTGAAGCTAAAGTGAAGACTTTTTACAGGGACCGAATGTAAACTTTTGTCACTCTGAAAAGAGATTTGTTTTTGTGAATCCAAGAAGCAACTTTTGTTTTACATTGTGTACATACAGGTACATGTACATGTATTCAGTACAACATATGCATTTATTTTCATGTGGAAACACTATTCAGGCTACATCAAGAACAAACACATCTGAAAGCATTATTGGAGATTTCCGTACATGCTCTACAGTGTGGAGGAGATCTGCAAGGATTGAACTGTTGACTATGAACTAAACCCTGCAATAACCAGGAAGAACAATACCCACTTCCATACACCCAACCCCACTTTACCGCTGAAAAAGTTGCTAAAATCCCCAGCAAGGATGTTGGTTTCTCAGTTACATTTATCACTTAGGTTATGTCTCAAACGGTACACCACAGATACAAATAGGATATATCCGCTCTGGCATTTTAAATCTTCTTTTGGAATACTCCTATAAACATCTATACAGTCTAGTAAAGACACTTGAACAAAACAAAAAAAATCAACGTTGCTAAAGCATAGTCATAGTGCAGTATTTATTTTGAGGTGAAACCTAAAATTGCTGCATATATCTGTGTGGTACATGTACTTTGAAACAGCTTATATAAGCAGCTAAAGCTATCAGAATTTTGAGTTTGTAACACATGTGACCTGTGCATTTAAAAAAAATAAAATACGTACTATAGTGTGCACTGACATGTTTTGTGAAATTATGTTAATTACTATTCGCGTTGCGTTTATGTGTTTGTAGATCTCTGTGTGTGTGTGTGTGAAATTAAATTCTTTATTGTGTCATCAGAGCTCAGGCAAAAAAAAATAATAGGTGTGGTTACGGTAACATAGCCAAATAAAATAGGGTAGGAAGGTAGGCAATCACTTTTTTTTGTTTAAACTTTTTTTTCTAATGTGTACAAATTAAACCTACTTGACAGGGAAATAAGTGTGCGACTCGGGCACTTTCGCTTTCATTGCGTTTTCTGCACTCGTTTACTTGTTTTTTGGGGTATTTTTTGACAAATGTAATAAAAAGTTATGGGGTCGGCCCCCAAAAATAGGGTAGGTCGGGTTTCCGTAACCACACCTATTTTTTTTTTAGGCCTCATCATCAGTCAACAGACATTGATTCAGAAATGCACATGTGGCTGTGGCAGTTGGCATGGCCTCAACGTTTGCGAATGGGCAAAAATGACATGAAACACTTTTATGTGAAAAACATCTGGGTCTCGCATATGTACAAAGTTTCATAATCATTTGTCCAGTAGTTTTATGGGAATCTTTGCACAGACACACACAAACAATTGCACACATACACATACGAAAATGCATGTAACATATATACATATGCTCTGGGGTCCCTCTCAATCCCAGTTTATTGGAAAGCATACAGTGAAAACTTAAAATAGTGTAAGAAAGAAAAAAAAATGTAATACTAAAAGATAGGACAGAAGTTGTGGGGTGCAATGAGGATACTGAAGCAGAGAATTCAATGAAAAAAATGGCTGCATCATTTCACAAGTGCATTCCCTTCAAGAAATTTTTCTTGGTTCTGTAGCTTTGCCACCAAAGTGGTATGCGATGATACTGTTAGGACTCCTACTTTATATTGATTTCAGCGGATACAGGCGCATACTCCATGCGCAGTCAAAGATTGCTGGAAACAAATTTCATCAATTTGTTAAAAAATGAAGGTGTACGTGACAGTGCCGCCTCAACTTTCACTAAAAGCCGGGTAAGATGTCATCAAAGACATTTATGGAAAAAAGAAAGAAATTGTCTGGGGATATAATAATAATAATAAATCACTTTTCTATTGCGCAAGTCTTGATTACAGCTACATGGCCATGCGCTTTACAATTCCAATACAAGAAACATAAAAACCACACAGAAATGCAACCTAAACTAACATAGCAATAAAACTAAGCACAATCAACAAGAACAAAAAAACCTGAAATAGTCTTTGAGAAATAAAGCATGCATGCGTGGTTACAATGAACATGCTTGAAAAGACATCCTCAACACACACATACACACACAACTTCAGGTAACAAACTTTTCCTGGAAATCACCGCTGTGCTGAGAGCAGAATGGATTCGGGTGCCTGTGAGTAGGATCCACGACCTCAGAGAACGGTGCAAGGGAGGCCACTCTCATTAGCAAAACAAAAACATGGCAGAAATGGAAGCGACCGAGCAAATTGATGGAAGCACTAATGTGCTGATGTTTCCGCAGATTGTGAAGAAAGTTTTTCAGTTTTTACCAGCAAAGCATATTTGCAACGCAGCAAGGTTAGTATGGATTGCAGAGACAGACCTAACATTCCTGTCTTTGTCTGTTCTAGCATCACCCAAGGATTTTGTAGATGTTAAAAAAAAAATTATTTTAATTGACCAAAAAATCCAGTGCACTGTTAGAAATCATAATATACAACATTGAACAATTTCTGTTGAAGAGAAAAGCAGCAGGGGCATTTTTTCTAAAAGTGAGAAATTCTATTTTTGGAAATTTTCCCATTTTGGGCGTCCCTCCGCTGGCACCACCACACTGACATGACAAGCAAATTCAAAACCAAACAACAATGTTGAGTTAAGTGTTTTCTTTTCAAGGTTTTACTATAAACATCATTACAAATGATACAATTAAAATAAACAGCAATTTATGTTTGGTGGCAGAGTGGTCCTTCATCCGTTTTGCACTGTTTCACTGAGCTCTTCCTCCAGAAATAATTTCTACCTTATTTTCTTCTAGCAATCTTCTGGGGGGGTTCCACTGTTTCACTTGCACCACTCTGCTCTCCAGAATCTGCAAAGAAACAAAAAAACAAAGTAAATTACCAGGATTGAAGAAGGGGGATAATCTGATTTGGGTAAAAAGACCATCAGCAAGCAGTTATGTCCCTTCGAATTATCTCGAACAATGAAACCTTGAGGCTTGCCAATTTTAACTGCGTAGTTAGTTGGTTGTGATCAGATTCAGAGAAAATCAGAAATCAGATTTTCACAGAGAAAATCAGAAATTTTATCAGTTACGTTATTGTCGGCTTTTGGCACTTTAAGTTTACTGAATCGCAAAAGAAAGATAATGATGTTTGGACAACATTATAATTACCTCATCAGCATCCATTAGATATCACTATCAGCTCTGTTCTTCTGTTGAATGTGGAAAACAAAATCACCCAAATAAATCCTTTGTCTGACGATCGGCGCGAAAACGGGAAAGGGGAGACAACATATCCAAATACCCAAATCGCAGAAAATAATTTTAATTCGTTGGAAAACGAGGGAAGCCAGGTCCCTTCTGCTGTATTTTGGATGTGTTTTTCATTATCAAACTTTAGATGAAGCATCTGCCATTGATGAAAAACACAAGAATAGTGAGAGTCCTCTTTCTTTCCTATTTTTTTGCGAAACTGAACTTTTCTGACAATGTTTTTCACACGAAATTGGTCTCGTAGCAGACGAAAATCGGTGGTCTCCAAAGCATTGATGTTTCGTCTAACCTCATTGGTCAATATCAGAATCATCAGCCAATGAAAAAGGGGGTATTATACAGCACAAAAACACGCCACGAAAACAGGCTTGCCAAGGGCCGGCAAGGGGGTAACTCTATCGGATATCAGGGGATGTAACTCCTGCCTTTGGGAGACGCTATCTGTTCTTCCGGGTTTTCCCCCGAGCTTTATAATGTTGCTAACAATAAGTTGAATAACATACATGTGTGTTTGAGTGTGTGTGTGTGTGTGTTTCAGTGTGTGTGTGTGTGCGTGTGTGAACTTGTTAGTTTTGGCGTCTAACATTTTGGTTAGGACAGAACACACACCCCCTCCCCCCCTCCCCCCACACACACACTCACACATGATCACTCAAACACACAGAGGCATGCATGCTTCGTGAAAGTAATTTAAAGGCACACACAGCTTCACGTAAACCGTCAGTTTCTGGTCACAGACACTGTCAGGCATTTACACACAGTACAAACAGCCTTTCGTTTAAACACTCACCGCTCCACGTTTTGCGTGGCCAGCCGGATTGTCTAGTACCACAATCGGACGCCTCGTTTAGGCACTAGAACTAACTTTTAAAATCTAAATAATAAATTGACAGCTTGTAACACAAACATTCTTAAATCATTGAAGATATCTGTTTTCATGAAGACAAGACAAGACCAGAACAATTCAAAGTTTTGAAAGTTTTAAAAAAGAGGACCCGGAATTAAGCAGTTCACGCAAGGTCGTGTTTACCAGACAAATTTTCAGTATAGCGCTTGCTCCTTTGAAGCCAACCGCCACCGATAAGTTTGTGTGACTCGCAGCCATTTGTTGCATTTTAGATTCAGAGGTACACAATAACGTGCTATTGCAGATACAGCTAGTTGCATTGAAATCACAAACTGAAGACTAAATTGTGAGAAATAAAGAAAGTGGATCACACGGGTTCACGATGGCTCAGGGGTTAGATAAACCACGAAATCTGGTGTGTGCCAGCATGGTGTACGCGAGCTAAATAGCCATTCAAACGGACTGTTTCATTTAATGCTATTGAATGCTAATGCAAGTGTGTTCCATAAGGTTAGAAGTGCTTTGTTCATGAGAAGATTTAAATGGTTCTGTAAACCATTTGAGACAGACTGGGGCTTTAAGTGGTAAAATGACCCTCAGTGGTTGTCCTGCTAGTGGGATATGTCACGCTAGTAGAAGTGTCTACCAAGGAATGTTGTGCTAATGGTTGTCGTACCCGTGGAAGTCGTTGTGCTAGTGCACGATGTTGACCGTGCCTGTGGGATGTCATGCTAGTGGATGTTGTTCCAGTGGGATATCGTACCCGTGGAATGTTACGCTAGTGGAAGTCTCCCTGGTGGAGTCGGTTCTGGGTGTCGCACTTGTCAGAATAAACCACAATTAATATATCCCCTTCGGAGGATTTTTCTGATTGTAAATTTGAAAGAGCGGCAAAAGGATCACGAGAGTGTGAAAATATGCTTAAACTGTGGCTGGACAGTCATGTATTCAGAGCTGTTAATCTGGTAGAATACCGAAAGATAACTCTGCTAGCCCAGTAGGTGGGTTAAATTACCAATTATATAGGAGTTGGCAGTCTTGCTCTTTCTATATATACATATACATCTCCTTCTTAATACATGTTAAACTCTTTTTTATATTTAGTCAAGTTTTGACTAAATATATTAACATCGAGGGGGAATCGAAACGAGGGTCGTGGTGTATGTGCGTGTGTGTGTCTGTGTGTGTGTGTGTGTAGAGCGATTCAGACGAAACTACTGGACCGATCTTTATGAAATTTGACATGAGAGTTCCTGGGTATGAAATCCCCGAACGTTTTTTTCATTTTTTTGATATGTCTTTGATGACGTCATATCCGGCTTTTCGTGAAAGTTGAGGCGGCACTGTCACGCCCTCATTTTTCAACCAAATTGGTTGAAATTTTGGTCAAGTAATCTTCGACGAAGCCCGGGGTTCGGTATTGCATTTAAGCTTGGTGGCTTAAAAATTAATTGATGACTTTGGTCATTAAAAATCGGAAAATTGTAAAAAAAAATAAAAATTTATAAAACGATCCAAATTTACGTTTATCTTATTCTCCATCATTTGCTGATTCCAAAAACATATAAATATGTTATATTCGGATTAAAAACAAGCTCTGAAAATTAAATATATAAAAATTATTATCAACATTTTTTTTTCGAAATCAATTCAAAAACACTTTCATCTTATTCCTTGTCGGTTCCTGATTCCAAAAATATATAGATATGATATGTTTGGATTAAAAACACGCTCAGAAAGTTAAAACGAAGAGAGGTACAGAAAAGCGTGCTATCCTTCTTAGCGCAACGAATACCCCGCTCTTCTTGTCAATTCCACGTGCACTGCCTTTGCCACGGGCGGTGGAGTGACGATGCTACGAGTATACGGTCTTGCTGCGTTGCGTTGCGTTCAGTTTCATTCTGTGAGTTCGACAGCTACTTGACTAAATATTGTATTTTCGCCTTACGCGACTTGTTCTTTCTTTTATCTATTGACCAAAGGGTATGCAAACTGTGGAGAGATGAAGCGGGCATTGTTCTGCGACAGCGGCGTCAGTACTCCTGGCAGCTGTTTGATGAAAAGAACTGTGTTGGCGCCACTGAGTCTGACCCCTCTAATATCTGGACCAAGATTCAGGAGTTCTTGAAGGTATGCAATTTTTTAATCACCTGAGTCATCCAGGGTCATCCAGGGTGGAGGGCTGGTTGGGGTTGTAGGGGGGGGGGGGGGGGCATGGGATAGAGCAGCCAGGCTTCAAACAGGAAGAGCAGCTGCTATGGCTATGACTATGTGTGTACGTCCTTTTTATGCGTTTTTTACTTTTAAAGTGGTATTACCAGTGAACTTAACTTAGCAAAACAGTCATTGCACCCATTTTCGTGACCCAACCAAAACATTCATTCCTGTGTCATTTCATTTACCATTTTTATGCCATTAAGGGCATTCAATTTAACTATCTGGCACACTTTTCAAATCAAAGATTTCTTTTACAGGGGTCATATGTGACCGCTGCCCAAATAAGGGTATTAAAAACAATAAAAACAATTAAGTAGAAGTGCAACGCCAAGGCACTGCATACCCCAGCGAAAGACAAACCTCTCTCTTACTCTCTCTCTCTCTCTCTCTCAAACACACAAACACACACACACACACACACACACACACACACACACACACACACACACACACACACACACACACACACACAGACACACACACACATACATACCCCATGTTACACACGTACACACAAACACACTCACTCACACGCACTCACTAACTCTCTCACACTCACTCACTCTCTCACACTCACTCACTCTCTCACACACACACTTCATACACACAAAACACCCCCCATACGCACATATAGACAGACTGACATACACACCTTTACAAACAAACCACACATACACACACACACATACACTTACGCACACGTCCACCCACTCTCTCTCTCTCTCTCTCTCTCTCTCTCTCTCTTTCTCTCTTATACAAACAGATACCCACCCACACACACACACACACACACACACACATGTACATACGCACGGATGCACGCACACACACACGTGACACACACACACCCACACACACACACACACACACACACACACACACACATTGACTCACATAAATCTCATACACACAAAACACACACTCATACGCACATAGACTGGCAGGGTTGGCCTAGTGGTGAGGCGTCCGCCCCGTGATCGGGATGTCGTGGGTTCGAACCCCGGCCGGGTCATACCTAAGACTTTAAAATTGGCAATCTAGTGGCTGCTCCGCCTGGCGTCTGGCATTATGGGGTTAGTGCTAGGACTGGTTGGTCCGGTGTCAGAATAATGTGACTGGGTGAGACATGAAGCCTGTGCTGCGACTTCTGTCTTGTGTGTGGCGCACATTATTATGTCAAAGCAGCACCGCCCTGATATGGCCCTTCGTGGTCGGCTGGGCGTTAAGCAAACAAACAAACAAATACGCACATAGACAGACGGACACACACCTTTACAAACAAACACATATACACACTCATACACACACAAACATACACACAAACTCATGCACATTCACACACACACTCTCTCTCCCTCTCTCTCTCTCTCTCTTTCTTACACACACACACGAGTACAGACTCATGCGCACACACACACACACACACACACACACACACACACACACACACACACACACACACACACACACACACACACACACATACACATACACACACACACACAAACAGTAACACTAACACATGTGCACAAAATGAACACACACACACACCGCGCGAGAGAAAAAGACTACAGGGAGGCATGACGTCATGATGCAATAATTGACGTCAAAGACTTTCGACCGTGACGTAATCTTCTTACGCGAGCTTTATCCATAGACTTGGAAACTACGGAATTTCTACCCGTCCAAAGCGGCCTTGGGTGGCGTTTGCTAAAAAAATGGGGGTGCCTATTGCACCCACCGTATTTTTGTTAGTATGGTCCCGGACTGGGTGGCCGAGTGGTAACGCACTTGAGCTCGGAAGCGAGAGGTTGCGAGTTCGACCCTGGGTCAGGGCGTTAGCAATTTTCTCCCCCCTTTCCTAACCTAGGTGGTGGGTTCAAGTGCTAGTCTTTCGGATGAGACGAAAAACCGAGGTCCCTTCGTGTACACTACATTGGGGTGTGCACGTTAAAGATCCCACGATTGACAAAAGGGTCTTTCCTGGCAAAATTGAAAAGGCATAGATAAAAAATGTCCACCAAAATACCCGTGTGACTTGGAATAATAGGCCGCGAAAAGTAGGATATGCGCCGAAATGGCTGCGATCTGCTGGCCGATGTGAATGCGTGATGTATTGTGTAAAAAAATTCCATCTCACACGGCATAGATAAATCCCTGCACCTTGAATATGTGCGCGATATAAATTGCATAAAAATGAAAAAAAAATATATATAAATCCCTGCGCTTAGAACTGTACCCACGGAATACGCGCGATATAAGCCTCATATTGATTGATTGATTGAATTTTTGGTGAACTTCCATCTTCAACTGTAGCCCGTAGCCGGGCACAAAGAATCCTTCTTTATCATGTATTATCGGAATGAAAATTTCTCAAGTCAATTACAGTGTAGCGTTCGTGGGATACCTCCAGCTTCGCTGGGATAAAAACGTGGTAAATTTTACATACGAGGAGAATGTCAAATCAATAATCTATCCTGAACATGTTGTTTTGTTTCACTATCTTGTGTATTTTTTGTTTTATGCTATTCCTACTGATTGGGGGTACCCGTATTTGGGCGGCGGTCAAGTGACCCATATAACATAAATCTTTGATCCGAAAAGTGTACCAGGCAGCTGAGTTCAGTGCCTTTAATGGCATAGAAAGTTAGAATGAAATGATATGGGAGTGAATGTTTTAGTTCGGGAACAAAAATGGGTGCAATAATTGTTTTGCTAAATTTGAATGACTGTCATTTTAATACTTTGCAACTTGGAACCCTAATTTCCGCAAAGAATTTATTAATATGTTTAGTATAATGTTTAGCAGCTTTTCATGACAAGACATGGTGATGGCACAGTGATAATGTTACTTGTAAGAATTTTCTTTTTTCAGAACCTGTCTTTCAGACCTACAGCCGTGCTGCTCTTTCTGACGGGAGATCTTTGGGACGAGTGCATGCAGAAACGAGGGAAACGTGCAGGAAAGAGAGCTAAGAAAGAAAAGGATTTGAACCTTTACGCCAACTTGCCTCCAGAGTGCAGGGTCTTATGGAGCATCACAAGTGGAATTGTCGGTAATTGATTTAATTTTTTAAATGCACATGCAGTCCTTCCATGTAAATGATGCAGCTCTTCATTTCTTTTTGGTTTCGGATGTTTCTGTAGGAATTAGCACATTTTTTTTAACTGTTGAAAAAGATGGTTTACATGAAGGGAAGAAATAAGTTTGTGCGATGAATACGTTTTGATCAGAATCAGAACTTGTGTGCATGTGTTTGTGTGTGTCTGTGTATGGGTCTACATGTGTTGTGTATGGGTCTACATGTGTGTATAGAGAGGGAGAGAGAGACAGAGAAAGACAGGGAGAGAGATTGAGAGAGAGATACAGAGAGAGAGAGAGAGACTGAGAGATGTAGAGAGCTAGCAACAGTCAGGCAATTTATGAAAGTAACAACCAAAAACGGGACAGACATGTCTGCCATCTGTCCACAGTTCACAAAATGCTAAGCTTATTTATTCCTTTTCTTCATTCTCTATTCTTCATCTGCATCATTTGTGTAAGCTGTTTATTTGTTAATCAGGAACTACATCGGACTTGTCTCGGACAGAGGAGAAAGAAGAGGGGGAAAGTGCAGCTGTTATTTGCTTTGGACATCACCCTGGTATTCAGATAATTCCCTGCAAAAGTCAGTACAGGCCTGAGAACTATTTTGACCACACCTTCAGGACTTTCAATTCTCCCACTGACCGGTGAGAGAATGTACATAAGGATATAAAGAACAGAGTATCTGAGCGCTAAGATTCTTGTTAGCAAATCAAAGTATAATATTTTAATTGACAGCAGTTCAGCTGGGATTCGTCCAGATTGTGATAGTTTTACTCATGATTTTGACATCTTCGTTAGCTAGGTCTTTCACAAAATCAAAAGTTGTTTTGTTTTTGGTTTTGATCTGTTTGTATTTAATTATACACTGTGTTTTTTATATATGATGAACTTTTTGCGACTTTGAAATTTTGAATTGTGTTGTCTCCCTTACCTTTCTAATGTCCTTCACATTATTCCCTCTCTCTTATTTTGCAGTAGGCGATGAGAGACTGCACTGCCATGTATCACACAGACAAACAGACAGACGGACAGTTCTCTATATTGAGAGTCTGTGAATGTTACACATTTAATGTATGCATATATTTTGAAGGTCTCTGTGTGTTTTTGCAGGCCAGAGCTAATTGACGTTAAGGCGTTGCTGCTCATGCCCCACGGCTATCACGCAAGCCTGCATGACCTCAGTGACATTGACCTCTGCGAGAAATTTCGGCGCCCTCTCCTGGTTGGCGGCATTCCCAATAATTGTTTTATTCATGGGCCTATGCTTGATGAGTCTGCCAAGTTTCTACACCCGGAGCAGAAAGCAGAAGTGTACCTGGAGAGGGGAGACTGTGATTCGGGGTAAATTTTCATTGTTGTTAGTCCATATATACTAGCACGAGTACTCGGCTCTGTCGGGCACCCACCGAAATCCAACCAAATACCTACCCATGCCCATTGACACACACAACTGTAAGGGGGAAAACATCTCCCACTCAGATCCAACCAAATACCTACCCATGCCCATTGACACACACAACTGTAAGGGGGAAAACATCTCCCACTCAGATCCAACCAAATACCTACCCATGTCCATTGACACACACAACTGTAAGGGGGAAAACATCTCCCACTCAGATCCAACCAAATACCTACCCATGCCCATTGACACACACAACTGTAAGGGGGAAAACATCTCCCACTCAGATCCAACCAAATACCTACCTGTGCCCATTGACACACACAACTGTAAGGGGGAAAACATCTCCCACTCAGATCCAACCAAATACCTACCCGTGCCCATTGACACACACAGCTGTAAGGGGGAAAACATCTCCCACTCAGATACAACCAAATGTGACCCTCCACCACGGAATGAGTCGCATGTCACCTTTGCATGATTTTCATATTTTTACATTTTCCTAAAGAGTTGTTTATGCTCTACTCAGTGGTGAAACCCGTTTTAGAAAAGAGCGAAAACTGAGTTATAAGCCTGTGACTAAGGTGACCCTCACACTGTTACCAGACACTCCCCGGACTTATATTAAGCCTAGCGCAGAACCGCGCGAGGTGACATGCGACTCATTTCGTGGTGGAGGGTCACAAATACACTGTACCTACCCTGCTCTGCCCGGAAACCAATGAGATCCAACCAAATACCTACCCGTACCCATTGACACACAAATCTGTAAGGGGGAAAACATCTCCCGCTCAGATACAACCAAATACCTACCCGTACCCATTGACACACACATCTGTAAGGGGGAAAACATCTCCTGCTCGGATACAACCAAATACCTACCCGTACCCATTGACACACACATCTGTAAGGGGGAAAACATCTCCTGCTCGGATACAACCAAATACCTACCCGTACCCATTGACACACAAATCTGTAAGGGGGAAAACATCTCCTGCTCGGATACAACCAAATACCTACCCGTACCCATTGACACACAAATCTGTAAGGGGGAAAACATCTCCTGCTCGGATACAACCAAATACCTACCCGTACCCATTGACACACAAATCTGTAAGGGGGAAAACATCTCCTGCTCGGATACAACCAAATACCTACCCGTACCCATTGACACACAAATCTGTAAGGGGGAAAACATCTCTTGCTCGGATACAACCAAATACCTACCCATACCCATTGACACACAAATCTGTAAGGGGGGCAAACATCTCCTGCTCGGATACAACCAAATACGTTCCCACTTACACATAAGGAGACGAAAAAAACAAAAAAACCTTTAAGATCTTAATCAGATAAGGCACAGAGGTTTTTTAAGATGTGAGAAACAAAATACAAAAATTCACCCTGACTGGGAGTCAAACCAAGGTCACATCGCTCTAGAAGCTCTGTGTCATCCCGCCATATATACCACCCAGGTAGCCGAGTGGTAAAGATACATTAGATTCAAGGAAAGTATAAAACTTAACGCTGGAGTGTATTGTTAAAATCTGTCCTTATTGATATCTGCTATTCATACTACACTCATATGGCGACTTCAATGCAAGGTTGTAATTACCTGACCATGAGTGACATGAACACACACACAAAATTTGGTAAGGATTTGTTCAGGAATTGCCATATAGTGTTGAAAAAAGTGACATATACACTGATACAGACAGAAAAAACACAGACAGATTGACAAATATATATTAGATTATTATTACGCATGCATGCACGCACACACATACACATGCACACAGACACAAACACGAAGGGTTTCAGAGTTTCATTTTGCTTTTAAAATTTATGCCAAGTGACAGTCAGCTTTAGTAACTTGATTGGAAACTGCTTCCTAAGCTCCTCTAAAATGCAGCCATGCAAGACTTGTCTTTTATTTATGAGTCAGTTTTCCAATTTGTTTGTTAGTTTGTTTGTTTAATTGATTGATTTTTTTTAGTACAGTGGAACCCCCCTTTATAAGACCTCCAAAAATCTGAGAAAATCAGGTCTTAAAAAGGAGCGAGTCTTCAAATGGGGATACATTTACCGAGGTTATGAACGAAAAGTCTGAAAAAACAGGGGATTAAAAGGCAGGGAGTCTTAAATTGGGGGGTCTTAAAAAGGGGGTTCCTGTGTAGTTCACATCATTTAGAGAGAGAGAGAGAGAGAGAGAGAGAGTGTGTGTGTGTGTGTGTGTGTGTGTGTGAATGAGTGAGTGCGTGATGTGTGAGTGTGTGTGCGTGTGTGTGTGTGTGTGTGTGTGTGTGTGTGTGTGTGTGTGTGTGTGCGTATGGTCCCAAATGAGGACTTGCAATTGCTTCCTACCGCCAAACTGAGGACCTAAAACCGAAATGGGGACCCAAAACCAAGTCCTCATTTCGTTCTATTCATCTAACGTCTTCAGAAGAGATATTCCCGTTCCGTTACTATTTTTAAAAGGTCACTGCACACACAAAAACACATACTCATACATGTTTTGACACCGTTAAGTTGACTTTTTTCCCGTTAAGTTGACTTTTTTGACGGAAAGAATGTCATAACCATGTTCAAAATGACATTCTTTCCGTCCTCTATAGGCGACGAAATAGGTCAAATTTTGTGCCTTTTTTAGTGTAAAATTCGTCGATGCCGGACCGAGTACTGCACTCAGTGCCGTTGTAGTGCAAGTGCACTACAAAGGCACTGCGCCCAGTGCCGTTGTAGTGCAAGTGCACTACAAACGCACGTGAATGTGTGTATTAGCAAGTCCTCGTTTGGGACCATATACACGTATGTGTGTGTGTGTGTGTGTGTGAATGTGAATGTGTGTGAAAATCGATCATTCGTGCATTTCCACAAGTTGTCTGATTGTTTTAATTTCATTTCTGTTCTCTTTTCAGCTCATGCTCTTCACCACAGTACACCTTATGTGGGTTGGCACAGAAGAAAACTAAGAGCAACTACCCCGGCCAAGTTCTCGTTTATGGCAAGCAGGTTCAGGTTGCGTGTGTCAGGCTTTCGCAAGATGTGGAGACAGAGTCGCTCGCAGAAGAGACGGTCCTGAAGCTGAAGGAAAAATGCAAAGAGTTCCCTGTTCAGAATTCCGTGGCCTTCATGTTTGCCTGTGTCGCTAGAGGCGAGGAGCACTACGGCAAAGAGAACGTAGAATCGGCCGTTTTCCGCAAGCACTTCCCCACCACCCCCCTCGTGGGATTTTTTGGCAACGGAGAGATCGGGTGCGATTTTCCAATTGAGGTTGGGGAACCTCACAGATTGAATCATGGGTACACTACTTTCATCACCCTCATCTGTTTTCCCTAAAGTTTGATCTCATTTAGAATGGGCTGAGTGATTTATTTTACCACCTAACTTTGTTTTAAAGGCACAGTAAGCCTCCCGTAAACCATCACAGATACTGTCAGGCTTTTACACACAGTACAAACACCCTTCCATTTGAACGCTCACCAAATGGGAACATCCTAGGTGCCCTACGTAAAGAGCGAGCAACTTTTAAAGAATTAATTTTGCAGATTGTCTCCTGCACTTTTTGGACCCATCCTGAACTCAGGTCAAAAATGAGTTACTTCCCTTCGGGTCTCATTCTAAACTGGCGATAGCCGTGGACCAGTGATTATCAGAATGTTTTTGGACCGTGGTGCGTTTTTGCGCTAGACCTAACTTTTAAAATCTAAATAATAAATTGACAGCTTGTTACACAAACATTCTTTAATCATAAAAGAATTCTTTTTTCATCAAGACAAGATCAGTACAATTCGAAGTTGTGAAAGTTTAAAAAAAGAAAAGCCCGGAAGCAGGGTCACGCAAGGGTCGTAGCAGACGACGGTTTATGCATATCGCCAGTTCCTCTCAACAGTCAAAAGCCATCGCTAGAGTTCTTGTGAACCACAGCCGTTTGTTTCGTGCATAAAAACGTGCTATTGCAGATAAGCTCACATCGAGTCGCATTCAAATAACTAACTGACGACTACATTGTGAAAAAGGGAAACTGGATCACACGAGTTCATGATGACTCAGGGGTAAGATAAACCACGCAAAAATAAATTCTTTGAAGATTGGTCGCTCTTTACGGAGGGCACCTAGGATGTTCTCAATCGGTGAGTGTTTAAATGAAAGGGTGTTTGTACTGTGTGTAAAAGCCTGACCGTATCTGTGATGGTTTACGGGAGTCTTACTGTGCCTTCAAGACCAGTCACCTTCTAAGATCCTAGTTTTCCAGATTTTCTGTTAACAACCTCCATTCTAAAACTCCTTCCTTTTTAAGACCTGTGGAGAATTAGGAATTTAAGAATTGTGGAGGTCTTAACACTTTGTACCTCACCTATGTTGACCAAGCTATTTTTAGCCAAGACCAGCTGTGCTGCAGCAGGTCACTCAGAATTGTAGTAACTGTGTAGGAACTGTGTATCAACAGGCTGAAATGCAGGCGTTAGATCGACGTTACAGGAAGCTACTGAAGCTAACAGTCTGAGCAGAATGTAGATATGTGCCGAATGAGAGCACATGCAATGTAGTGACTGTGTGCAAGGATATATCCGTACCTGGTCAGATAGAGCCATATGAGTGGGTACGGATACATCCGTGCCTGGGAGACAATGAGTTAAAAGGAGGGTTCCACTGTAGTACATGTATTACCATACCTGTACTCAGTTGAAGGCACAGTAAGTGACAATGAAATGGATTAGGCTGTACACACACACCCAACCCCCCAACCCCCCCCCTTCCCCTCCCACACCACCCCCTCTCCCCTGCTCTCACTCCAAAGTGGAAAACTGAGGACAGAAAGGTTTTTTTTTTGTACAGGTTCCACTGGTATGGAACTTGTTATCAGGTCAGATAGGGGATGTTGAGGGATCGGGGGAATAAGGGTGAGAGTACTTGTAGTATAAATACACATGTTATCAGGCAAGCAGAATAGGCCGTGTGGTTTGTTATGTGACTTGCAGCCTAATAAACACAGCAATGTAACGTTCTTGTATGAGTTGAATAGAGGAAGCTATTGATTGATATTTCAAACTCTCTACACTATAGGAAGCAGAACTTTTACATCACTGATTGTGCATCTCTTTAGCCCGCACAGGCTGTGTGCATTTTGCAGTCACTAACAACCATTTTGCAGTCACTGACTATGACTATTTTTTTGGATGTGACTATTTTATGGAAATTAAAACTGTGGAACTTGTAATTACGGTAATCATGTTCTTTAGCAGATATGCAGAGGAAAATAGTTGCGTTATTGTACTGTCAATTTTCACTGAAATTGTTATGCATTATTCGAAGAATATTTACCCTAAAACAGTGAGTGTCAAATATGATGTGCCTATAAACGAATAACACTTGCTCACCAAGGCAAATGTTTGATCTGGAGGGAACTTCAGAAAATAAATATATATTTATTTGATCATTTTACTAGGCATTGACGACTTTCATTGATTAATGTTGACAGGTAATACTTGCATCTGTCTGGCACCTGTGTTACAGTTTGCTTACCTGGGTGTGCGTTTCAGTTCAGGAAAATGTCAATATGCAGGTGCGCATGTACGATAAATTAATTTAGTGGAAATATTTGTCTCATAAAGTTACTGCCATTTTGACATTTTGTCACAGAAAATGAAATGTGCATGAATTCTGTGAGTGTGTGTGTGTGTGTGTGTGTGTGTGTGTACGTGTGTGTGTTGTCTCTGAACATTTGTTTTGAGAGAGAAAGAGAGTGAGAGTTCATTTACCATATATATATGTCTGATTGAGTGACCTGTCTTGAAAAATAAAAAATATGAATGTGTGCATGTATTCTGTGTGTGTGTGTGTGTGTACATGCTGCACGGTATATTGCATAAGCGTACAAAGTTCCATTTCAAAACCTTTCAGTAGTTTATAGACAAAACTGTTGAGCTACTTGAAAGTTTACCTGCTTTAAACACACACACACACACACACACACACACACACACACACACACACACTGACACACACACACACACAAACACACACACCAACACACACACACACACACACATCCCCCCGCGGGTTAGGGGGAAGAATTTACCCGATGCTCCCCAGCATGTCGTAAGAGGCGACTAACGGATTCTGTTTCTCCTTTTACCCTTGTTAAGTGTTTCTTGTATAGAATATAGTCAATTTTTGTACAGATTTTAGTCAAGCAGTATGTAAGAAATGTAAAGTCCTTTGTACTGGAAACTTGCATTCTCCCAGTAAGGTAATATATTGTACTACGTTGCAAGCCCCTGGAGCAAATTTTTGATTAGTGCTTTTGTGAACAAGAAACAATTGACAAATGGCTCTATCCCATCTTCCCCCTTTCCCCGTCGCGATATAACCCTTCGTGATTGAAAACGACGTTAAACACCAAATAAAGAAAGAAAGAACACACACACACACACACACACACACACACACACACACACACACACACATTCAACAGAAACAAATGTTTGACCTTGAGCAAACGCCCCACAACAAATATTCTGCAGGGTATGGACTGAAAAAAAAGAATATTAAACGAATAATTGATTCAGTTACGAGCATGAATAATTTCACAGAGCTGACAGAGTGACATTGCGTGCAGAACTTGTCTTTGTTTAGGCCTAAAAAAAAAATAGGTGTGGTTACGGTAACCCGACCTACCCTATTTTTAGGGGCCGACCCTATAACTTTTTATTACATTTGTCAAAAAAAGAAGAAAAAAACCGAATCCAGAAAACGCAATGGAAGCGAAAGCGCCCGAGTCGCACACTTATTTCCCTGTCAAGTAGGTTTAATTTGTACACATTAGAAAAAAAAAGTAAAAAAAAAAAAAAGTGATTGCCTACCTTCCTACCCTATTTTTGGGGGCTATGTTACCGTAACCACACCTATTTTTTTGGCCTTAGTTTTTCAGTTTAAACGTTAACATTATTTTACAAATAGAAACAATCTTTTGTGCAATGGAAACACACATTAGTTGACCCCACATCCACATATAAGATGCATGATGCAATTACTGGCAATTAGCAAACAAAACGACGCATTTAGGAAGCCATGCAATCATGCAGTGTTCGAGACACAGCAGTCTTGTGAATAACTAATGTGTCTCTTTCTACTGTATCCCTAATGACACGTCGTGATGGATATTAACTCTTGGTAATACTGAAACGGAGTAAAATGCCACTTGTCACTTTTCCCCGTGGAAACGTCCTAAAAGTGATACACTTTTTGACTCACATGCGAAGCAAAAGTGAGTCTATGTACTCACCCGAGTCGTCCGTCCGTCCGGCCGGCCGTCCGGCCGTCCGGAAAACTTTAACGTTGGATATTTCTTGGACACTATTCAGTCTATCAGTACCAAATTTGGCAAGATGGTGTATGATGACAAGGCCCCAAAAAACATACATAGCATCTTGACCTTGCTTCAAGGTCAAGGTCGCAGGGGCCATAAATGTTGCCTAAAAAACAGCTATTTTTCACATTTTTCCCATTTTCTCTGAAGTTTTTGAGATTCAATACCTCACCTATATATGATATATAGGGCAAAGTAAGCCCCATCTTTTGATACCAGTTTGGTTTACCTTGCTTCAAGGTCAAGGTCACAGGAGCTCTTCAAAGTTGGATTGTATACATATTTTGAAGTGACCTTGACCCTGAACTATGGAAGATAACTGTTTCAAACTTAAAAATTATGTGGGGCACATGTTATGCTTTCATCATGAGACACATTTGGTCACATATGATCAAGGTCAAGGTCACTTTGACCCTTATGAAATGTGACCAAAATAAGGTAGTGAACCACTAAAAGTGACCATATCTCATGGTAGAAAGAGCCAATAAGCACCATTGTACTTCCTATGTCTTGAATTAACAGCTTTGTGTTGCATGACCTTGGATGACCTTGACCTTGGGTCAAGGTCACATGTATTTTGGTAGGAAAAATGTGTAAAGCAGTTCTTAGTGTATGATGTCATTGCTATGTAAAGATCAAGGTCAAGCATGTGAGTCGTATGGGCTTTGCCCTTCTTGTTTGTTGTTGAAAGTAACCTTTTGTTGTTGGTCTAGCGCGCTCTGCGCGTGTCTGGCGTCCTTCTGAACCCAGGTAGGATGGCCCAAATTTCCATTAACCCCTTCCCCTTTTGGTTCATGGAGTCTCCCATTATCATCCCTGATCATGATCTGGGTATAACAAAGAAAGATAACCCTGTGCTTGTCTCATCAATAGTAAGAGAAATAACTGATCTCAAACAGTTACAAAGATCACCTACAGATATTTACTGACGGCTCAAAACAAAATGATGGCCAAGCCGGCTGTGCTTTTGTCATCCCTGACCTCAAAATAACTAAAAAATTCAAACTCAACCACATGTCAAAAGAGTTGCAGAAACACAAACCTCAAAACCGTTAGGCTTTTTTTATATTTTTTTCACTTTTGGCAGCGTTCACTCTAAATTTTCCGCCTAAAACGGAATCGTTTCTGTCCACAACCAAAGCTTTTATCACACAAAAATTGCTATATATGACAGCTAAAACCGTATTTGTTACATTTGAGCAGTGTTGACCCCGAGTTTCTACTGCAAACAAAAAATAATAGCAAAATCTCAAAGTATGTGTGAGTCCCCTAATATGGACCACCTTCAACAAATCGAAGAAAATAAAAGATAAAGCCTTTTTTCATTAATTCATTAAGAAGCTTGCTGGAAATAACCTATAACTAGCCCTCGAGATTTAAAAAAAATATAACAAAAAGTCTTTGTTTCGTGGAAGTTGATAATTTCACTTATTTTCACTCTGTTTTTGATAAGCTGCTTTAGTTTCCTGGTGTGCTTCAAATAATGCTCTCATCAACCCGAAACAAATAAATCTAAAGCATATTTTAATTAGTCTGACTTGTACACTAAGTTGTATCGTGTTATTTTGAAGTATAGGGGGCTTTTTACAGTGATTCGTGAAGGCCGCTTCACTGGTCCATATTAGGCGCCCAGGCTCCTAATATGGACCATTTGTGATTTTGTCTGTATTTAATTTTTGATGAATGTCTATCAAAGCTTTCTCACTCTAATTAGGCCTAACGGTTAACCTAAGAGAGAAGGACTACCAAACACAAAATGACACTTTTTCGCAAGAAAACAAGCTAGTTATCAGCATGAAACAAAAAGTGGTCCATATTAGGAGCCCTTCCCCTACTTTGATTTTATACAACTATCTTGAAAACAAAAAGGCAAACTATCAAGCAAAGAAGTGAGTTGATTACTACTGATGAAAAATTCAGCAATAGATGAGCTAAAATATTTAAGCAAGTCGCTACTGTATATTATTTGTAAACAACTGGTGCAAAACGAGAGCACCTGTGAATGACAATGCTATAATTATTATGTTATGTCAATCTAACGCCTCCTCTAGTACTGAAAGTATTTTGATCCGTACCATCTGTCATGTCTTCATCAGAGATGTCGCAAATTACATCACATGCGTGCACGTGGGTGGCAATATACGTGATCGACGCAATGATGTCAAATCCGCTTGGATATGTTACCGCTGAGCTTCACCTGTTCACACAGAGGGTTAGGCATTTGTATGGTCTAAAAATACCAAGCTTGTGGTAACGGCAACAGTTTTGGTCTACACCGGCTGATCAAAAATCCCTGACAGCTGGGCCATTCATTTAATTTTGCCTGTCTGATGAACATACTGACACGTTCGCAGGATGAATGTAATGTGTACATTGTTTGTTCCAGACAACGGTTGGACGTCAAGTATCTTTCAAAATAAATAGGCGACGTTCGGAAATAACTCTGTCGGGTTTGTATGGTTTGTGAAAGAGTTAGTAATATGCCTTATATGGACCAATGTTTGTTTCTGTCTGATAACTAGCTTGTTTTCTTGCGAAATAACATGATAAAACTTATTGTGCAAGTCAGACTAATTCAAATATGCTTTAGATTTATCTGTTTTGGTTTGATGAGAACATTATTTGAAGCACAACAGAAAACTAAAGAAACTTATTGAAAAAAAAACAGAGAGAAAATAAATGAAAAGAATATTATTTGTTATATTTTTTTGAAAGCTCGCGGGCTAGTTATAGGTTATTTTCAGCAAGCTTCTTAATAAATTAATGAAACCAGCCTTTTAGCTTTTATTTCCTTCTAATTGTTGAAGGTGGTCCATATTAGGGGACACACACAGACTTTGAGATTTTGCTATTATTTTTAGTTTGCAGTAGAAACTCGGGGTCAGCACTGCTAAAATGTAACAAATACGGTCTTAGCTGTCCGATATCGCCATTTTTGTGTGGTAACAGCTTGAGCTTTGACTGTGGACAGAAAATAGTCCGTTTTAATCGTCAAATTTAGAGTTAAACGCTGCCAAAAGTGTAAAAAGAAAAGAAAAAGCCTAACGGTTTTCAGGTTTGTGTTTCTACAACTGTTTAACATGTGCAATTTATCCAGAGAAGGTAAATACAGCGAATGCAATTGTTTTGAGCGCTCTAGCACCATTAGTTTGTCAGAACAGGAGGTGGTCCATATTAGGAAGTGGTCCATATTTAAATGTAATTTGTCCGCGTGAAGCCTGGGCTTCGTGGTTGAATTTAGCATGTGATTTCTCCATTCTGCCTTATTCAGTAATTTGCTTGGTTAAAGTGTGTGTGTGTGTGTGTGTGTGTGTGTGTGTGTGTGTGTGTGTGTGTGTGTGTGTGTGTGTGTGTGCCGGTGTGTGTCTGCCGGTGTGTGTGTGTGCATGCACATGTGTGCGTGTGTGCGTGCATGTGTGTGCGTGTGTGTGTGTGTGTGTGTGTGTGTGTGTGTGTACCTGTGGCTCACACAAAATGTAACTTATAAGCTCTTTACGTTACAGATCAACATGGATATGTAACTTAAGAGGTGTGATATGTCACATACAAGTGTGATGTGTTACTTATAATAAAAATGTGACAAGTAACTTTATTTGTTGATCTGTAACGTAGTTGTCCTGTAACATATTGGTGGAATGCCACTTAATGAACTGTAACTTACAATGTGAAATGAAACTTAATGCAACAAGAGGCGCATACCTTTCAGAAATGTATGCCTCATCGCTACTGGCGCCTGTTGGTTCAGCAGAATACAAGAATGTTGGTGGCAGAGGCATGCATTTTAGTCGGATCAGCTCCCGTGCCTCTGTGACTGTGTGTGTATAGTCTAAAACGGTTTGCATTGTTTGTTGTGACTAGCCCTGTATTTAGTATTGATGTTATGATGTTGTTAGTTTTTGGTTTGTTTTTTCACTCAATATGGATTGTGTTTAATGTTCTTTGTGAGGAGCGATGTACTCAAAATTTGAGTTTGAGATATCGCGCTAGAGAAGCTTACATTATTAGTATTATTATTATAAATGTGATAGCTAGTATTACAACGTAATGTATGCTTGTTTTGTCATTGATAGTTTTGTTTTCATTCTTTCATCCTCTGTCTTTCTTGCTGATGCTTTTTATTGTAACCGAGTGCCGAAACACTACGATCACCTCGGGAGGCGAAGTGCAATCAAACAGGATTGAAAATGTTAGAGCCAATTTCTTAGCCCTATAAAAACTGTTATGCAAACCCGAAGGTTTCCATGAACATACGTATACAGACAATCGTTAAAATTAATATTAAAAGTCCTACGGTTTTGAGCCATTAAGGACTTGAGTGTTTGTCCGCTTTCAAAAAGAGGAAAGAAAGAAACAAAAAATAAGGAGAGGAGGGCAGGGGGTGGGGTTGAGTTGATAATGCTCTGTGGAATTTGTTAAAATGAAAAGTAGTTAAGATGTTTCTTGGTAAGAATTATAAGTCTGTATTCTATATCTTGAATAACGGGTTTGTAAAATGATTTTTTTTTAAAATTCAAATCGAGTTAAAAAGTGGAACCTTTCAGGATCACCAATAAAACCAAATAGATGAGCAAGTAAGAGGAACACGAGCAATAAATCTGAAAACTTTTTACAAATAAAAGGATTAAAATGTAAACCACGAAGGCCGTGGTAATAAAAACAATATGTACAGTTTGGCGACTAGTGGGCCTAGGGTGAGGATATGTTGTCTAGAGGGTAGTCGCTAGAATCAGGAGGGATGGCGGGAGCCACTCGACCTCAAACTGAAACACGCTGATGTGATAATCTGGGCTTAGTTATACCCACAGCCCCATGTCCGAGTCCCTGACCAGTCGGCACAGCAGCAAGCTGTGTGACCAGCCTAGAGAACTGCTACTGCGCAAATAATCCTGGGGACTCAGACCATGGAGCTGCATATGGTCATATAAGGTTTTAAAGGTAATTCTATTTGTAGCGCATGGAGCGAAAATGTGTTGAAATGAATAGGGTTCTCCACAATGGCAGGACTTGTTAAAGATATGGAAGCGGCAGACAATCGGAAACCACCAGACCCCACCACAAACAGAATTCCACAATCCACCGGTGTTGACTTAAAGGCCAACAACTCGGGTGCAGAGTCTGCTGTGAAAGGAGTGGTAGCCTCCCCTGTCACATTATATATTGCAATGTAAAAGTAAATGTATTATAATAAAATCTGTTATCTTAGTTAATAATTATGTATCATTTATTTTGATTTTTTAATAAAAATATGCCAATACAATTCTTCAAACAAAGATTGATATCCATTGTTTCTGAAAGAAGCCAGAGTTGTGTGCGTTAGGCCAAAGAAAAGGTGTGTTTTGATTTTCCTGACCGACCCTATCCCCTTGACCCCATTTATTGTTACCCATTACATTTTTGGCAAGAATCCTGTAAGGATTAATGAATGAGTGGACAATAATATTTATGTGTCTGAAACAGTGACTGTGAAAGAAAGGGAAGATGTTTATACACAAAATAAAAGTTTTCACATCTGGACACACTACATGAGCAATTTTTTAACTGACCGACGCCCTTTACTAGGGGGGCGTGAAATTATAAACACACCTTTTTTTGTGCATAAGGCGTTAGTCTCAAGTGCAAGGTTGTGGGTTGAATATCTAGCCAGCTGAAATTGGCAATTTAAAAGCTATCCTGCCTTGCAACTGGCATGTATGAAACAGTGCTCCATTTGAAAGACTGGTCAGCATCGTGTCAGCACGGCCTGGAGATCGAATTTGCTTTTAAAAAAGGGCGTAAATGCCAACATCACTCATTCGCACATAACATGCACACATACAAATCGCAAAACTGAAGGAACTTAAAATGTTTGATTTATTAGAATCCTTTTTTTTCATGCACAGTCTTGATACATTTTGCAATTCAACTTTAAATTATGAGCATGATAAATGATTGCTGTACGGCCCTGTAACAAAATGTGTGTGGAAGTGAACTATGTGAAGTTATGCTACAAGTTAGTTATGCCACTGAGCATAATTCACAGTCAAGTTCCATGCAACTCATGCTATGTTGAAGTAACCATATATATCATTATTCAATGACACACGGGTGAATACTGTAACGACTGTAATAACATTCCAATGACAATTGTGTGAAAATAAAGATTCTTCTTCTTCTTGTAGAGGTAAATTCCAAACAAATCAGAAAAATAGCGATAAAGTTGAAATGGAAGTCAGCAATGACAACTTGGTCATTACAGTGGAAACCCCCTTTTAAGGCCCAACCAATTTAAGACTCCCTCGCTTTAAAGGTCCTTGTCTACATTTTTATACCGAAATCGCCATTTGACCATTAACATGCAGAGTCTTTTATCTACAATTATCAACAATACACCCCCTTTCGATCAGGAAAGACGAAGCCAGTGTAGCCGTTTGAAAATTCATTGTAGTATTCCAGCGTAGTACTCATAGTAGGATATCCTTATTTGGAAAATGCCAAGCGCAAAACTCCTCTCAAATCCCGTGCATTTCGTGCATTTATAAAAAAGCGTGGACAGCGCTCCAGTGTCAAACTGTTGCTGCACTTGTTTGGGCGTGGCTATAAGCATAGTGACATGAATTTGATTGGTCAGTATTTTTAGGCAAAGCACATGTTCTCAGCAAACAGAAAACTAAATATTGGAAGCGTGAGTCACGCTACCCAAAAATAATTTTGTTTTTTACATATATTTTTTTTTTAATAATTTTTTCCCCCATGGTTCATTCATCATTTGACATAATTTTGTATCGAAATCTAACCATAAGATTATTGAAACAAGTCGCGTAAGGCGAAAATACAACATTTAGTCAAGTAGCTGTCGAACTCACAGAATGAAACTGAACGCAATGCAACGCAGCAAGACCGTATACTCGTAGCATCGTCAGTCCACCGCTCACGGCATGGGCAGTGAAATTGACAAGAAGAGCGGGGTAGTAGTTGCGCTGGGAAGGATAGCACGCTTTTCTGTACCTCTCTTCGTTTTAACTTTCTGAGCGTGTTTTTAATCCAAACATATCATATCTATATGTTTTTGGAATCAGGAACCGACAAGGAATAAGATGAAAGTGTTTTTAAATTGATTTGGAAAATTTAATTTTGATAATAATTTTTATATATTTAATTTTCAGAGCTTGTTTTTAATTCAAATATAACATATTTATATGTTTTTGGAATCAGAAAATGATGGAGAATAAGATAAACGTAAATTTGGATCGTTTTATAAAAAACATATTTTTTTTACAATTTTCAGATTTTTAATGACCAAAGTCATTAATTAATTTTTAAGCCACCACGCTGAAATGCAATACCGAAGTCCGGGCTTCGTCGAAGATTACTTGACCAAAATTTCAACCAATTTGGTTGAAAAATGAGGGCGTGACAGTGCCGCCTCAACTTTCACGAAAAGCCGGATATGACGTCATCAAAGACATTTATCAAAAAAATGAAAAAAACCTTCGGGGATTTCATACCCAGGAACTCTCATGTCAAATTTCATAAAGATCGGTCCAGTAGTTTAGTCTGAATCGCTCTACACACACACACACACAGACAGACAGACACACACACACACACACACGCACATACACCACGACCCTCGTCTCGATTCCCCCCTCTACGTTAAAACATTTAGTCAAAACTTGACTAAATGTAAAAAAGGAAAACTGTAGACGACCACCTTTAACAGCAGAGTAGACATGTGTTCAATGCTGGGGCGTGGTTGGCTTTGAAACTCAGAATCACGAAAAAGTGCAATTACGAACATTGAATAAACACTATACCAAGATAGAGCAAATTAAAAACATTTTTGTTTTACATTAGAAGTTAGAACTCAAACTTTAGCAAAGCAGTACGTGTCCCTCCAGTAAAACACAACAGTGTGGGATCACAGACCTGTTTATTCGGGCGCCTGTGCGTCGGTCAAAACGTGCACGACATGATTTTCAGTGAAAGTAGCCTTGTTTTGAAATATGGGCGACAATTTTATTGTGACGTTTGACTGCGACAGTCGCGGTTTGCAGAGATGAGGCGTTGTGATGACGAAAGTTCTGTCGCGTATAGGTTTTCGGGCTGGCCTTGGCATGATTTTTTGGTCAGGACGTAACGAACACAACATAATGCATTAACTTAAACCGTGTTTGACACTCCCTGAGAGTGTATGCGTCAAGAGAGAGGGACTAAATATATAAATTTAAAAAAAGGACGCATGAAACCAATCAACTTTTATTTGTTTGCCAGACCTCAGGACCTGTTCTTCCATTCTTGGGGGAAAGATCTTTGGAAAAAAAACGAAGGGGCGTAAACACCAAAGGCGTGATTTAAAGGTATTTTTGGGGGACCGATCAGCTCCTTTCATTTTAGACACAATACGGTATATAACCACGCATATTTGGTTTTGTGTGTTTTTGACCTTGAGGAGAATGATTGAGCCTGGATGACGGACTGATGCCCGCTTGCGCCATTTTAACAAAAACAACAACAACCGTTTCAACTGAATGTTTTCGCGTTTGGCGCATCAGAGGTCTCCTCCGACGATTAAGTAGTCTACGGGGATGAACAATTATTTTTGCTGTGATTTTGTGTTCATAATCATTCAAATAATTGAGCTGAGCTGCAACAGAGATGATTGGCATGCAGCTATCGGGAGGACGTCAGCCAGGCGTCAGCCAAAATTAACTTCAGACTGAATGTTTCTCCGCCAATTTCAAGCGGTACAATTATCTTGAGGGAGATATGTTCAGATCTTGCAACTAAAGCAGATTTGTGATGTAATTCGATCGAGTTTACCCCAAATTCGATTTATTCGAAATCGCACCGAGCGGTTACGTCCCTTGAATAAGAAAATAATCATTTTGCGCTTGAAGCTAATTTCAAGTCAAAATACCATATATCATCACAAATTAGAATCCAAGGGGGGAATACATGGTCCAAAGTTCGATCAGCAGCACTTTGGAGGGGAGGGGGGATAGTCAGTATTAAGTTTGTGTGAAATAAACAAAGCCGGCTGACGTCATAATATAATAGCTGCAAGTAGATGATTGAAGCGTTTTTATTTCTTTTACTGCACTTAACGTGTCTCTCTTGGAAATTCGTTGACTTTATGTCTGCATTTGGATATATTTGCCCAAAAGGCCGCTTTGCCCAGCCACGAGTTTAGAATCTAATTATGCTTTGACACGCTCAACTTTTTGGTAGTTCATGCACTGATTCTCTCTTATCCGTGTCAACCATTTACGTGGGCGTCTGGCGTTCTTCAACACCGGTTTACAGGAACCCTGGCCACCAAAATCACATGTGTTGTGTCGGCAGCAACTGTCTTGTAGTTCAGCCTGTCTAACCCGTGTCAACAGAATACAGAGGGCGTCTAGAGATCCTTCAACACCGGTTCGCAACAACCCAGGCCACCAATCAGTTTTACATGTGTTGTGTGGGCAGTAGGGACGCTGAATATTGCCCACCACCGCATTTAAACTTGACGATCGAGTCCACTATTGATACTAACCAGCCGCACATCCATCATGTCTCGTCTGGTTAATAAACATCGCAGTGGGATTTCAGTCTGGCGTCTCTGATTTGACAGGACAGCTCCATAAAAGTGACGTGAGTGCGGCCACAAAGGTTCACCGCCCCCCTACCTGTGCGTTTTTGGCGTGTGTGGGCCAGTCTGCAAGTATGATGAGACAAAAGGCCTTGACTGACTGAGTAGGTGGACAAGTAGGGCTCAGTGGTGATGGTGTGTGAGTGAAACTTGGGATTCCCAACGAACACTTGGAAGTGTGTTGCAGTGTTCCTCGAACTATAAGGACTACCAGATTGAAGCTGACTTGCCGAAAATGGTACGTAGTTTTGTTGTTTTGTTGTTTTTACATTTAGTCAAGTTTTGACTAAATGTTTTAACATAGAGGGGGAATCGAGACGAGGGTCGTGGTGTATGTGTGTGTGTGTGTGTGTGTGTGTGTGTGTGTGTGTGTGTGTGTGTGTGTGTGTGTGTGTGTGTGTGTGTCTGTACGTGTGTGTGTGTGTGTGTGTAGAGCGATACAGAGTAAACTACTGGACCGATCTTTATGAAATTTTACATGAGAGTTCCTGGGTATGATATCCCCAGACGTTTTTTTTCATGTTTTCGATAAATGTCTTTGATGACGTCATATCCGTTTTTTGTAAAAGTTGAGGCGGCACTGTCACACCCTCATTTTTCAATCAAATTGATTGAAATTTTGGCCAAGCAATCTTCGACGAAGGCCGGACTTTGGTATTGCATTTCAGCTTGGAGGCTTAAAATTTAATCAATGACTTTGGTCATTAAAAATCTGAAAATTGTAATTAAAATTATTTTTTTATAAAATGATCCAAAATTACGTTTATCTTATTTTTCATCATTTTCTGATTCCAAAAACATATAAATATGTTATATTTGGATTAAAAACAAGCTCTGAAAATTAAAAATATAAAAATTATGATTAAAACAAAATTTCCGAAATCGATTTAAAAACAATATCATCTTATTCCTTGTCTGTTCCTGATTCCAAAAACATATAGATATGATATGTTTGGATTAAAAACACGCTCAGAAAGTTAAAACGAAGCGTACAGAAAAGCGTGCTATGCAGCACAGCGCAACCACTACCGCACTAAACAGGCTCGTTAATTTCACTGCCTTTTGCACGAGCGGCGGACTACGGTCATTGTGAAAAAATGCAGTGCGTTCAGTTTCATTCTATGAGTTCCACAGTTTGACTAAATGTAGTAATTTTGCCTTACGCGACTTGTTTGCTGTTGTTGTTGTTGTGGTAACTATATAGGCCTATATGGTTCAGTCATTTTCAGACTTTAGGTACCCATGCCGGATTTTGTGCATAGCGATTTATTTAAATGTAGATGTTGTGTGATCTGCGACTTTGTAACAATGAGTGAATACCGTTTCAATATGTTTCGCTGACTTGCATTGAATGAACATGCGGGTCACTTTAAGGGGTACAGTGGTTGATTGCTCAGGTTGAGTACATTACAAACATCTAAAGGAACATTAACCGTGTACCAAGGTAACCAGGGTATAAGTGACATAGTTTCAATACCAGAAAAAGATTTAAAAATGCAGAAAAAGACCATACCCGCTCATTTGGTTTAAACAAAATCTTATTCAAAATATATGACATGTTACAATTAACAGTATGCAACGAGGACAAGAATTCAAGCAAACAAGCTTATATATTACGTGACCAAAACATTTCAATATTACACAAATCTCTATGATGGTGGACTTGACAAAAATGGGGGGGGGGGGGGGGTGGCGGGGAGGCATGGAGGACATACGGGCAACCAAAGGGAAAGACTAGGCTAAAAGCGCGAGAAAAAGAAATCAGCAATTCTGGGAGATACAACATAAATATTCTTAACAGATATACCCTCTCATTTGACTTGTTATTGCAAATTGACAGTATTGATCAAACCAAAATCAGGAAATATATCATGTTCGCCGTTTCAAATACAATATCAGCTATCTTCAGGAACTGAAAACGGATGTCACAATATTGTTCCCAAATATTGAGAACTGAAACCAAAGCATAAAACACGTTTAGAGAGAGAGAGAGAGAGAGAGAGAGAGAGAGAGAGAGACAGAGAGACAGAGAGACAGACAGACAGACAGACAGACAGACAGACAGACAGACAGACAGACAGACAGAGACAGAGACAGAGAGAGCGGGCGTGCGTGCGTGCGTGTGCGCGCTACATTAACTGTTGTTGGACTGTCATGAAAACTGTTCAGTTTGTGCAGTGCGTACCGCAGTAATGTCGGTATCAACTGGTGTGCTTTTTTTTGTTGTTGATCACAGTAGTAATTATTTGTACTATCGTGGTCCTTGCTGTCTGATTATAGAACGCATGTTATACTACCAGTAATAAAGTTTTGCAGTAACCACCACTATGCCATTAATTATTGCCAGTGATATTGTCGCTCATGGCAGTCGGAAAGGACATGTGCCACTGCTGTTGCTGCTGCTACTACCGCTGCTGCTATATACTGCTGCTATTGCTGCTGTTGCTGCTGCTACTACTGCTGCTGCTATATACTGCTGCTATTGCTGCTGTTGCTGCTGCTACTACCGCTGCTGCTATATACTGCTGCTATTGCTGCTGTTGCTGCTGCTACTACCGCTGCTGCTATATATTGCTGCTATTGCTGCTGATGCTGCTGCTACTACCGCTGCTGCTATATACTGCTGCTATTGCTGCTGATGCTGCTACTACTACGACTGATACTGAACCAAGCACTTATATCTATGTAACGAATATGATTTTTGTCTTAGTGAAACCTACACAATCAGTTTTTTAAGCTGTAAGAAAATAGTGTAAACGTAAATTCAAAAGGTAAGGAGTATCGGTTCCCAAAACAACGATGTCACTGATAACTCTCGATCACAATCAAGGATGTAGATATTTCAATCCGTTACTATAATATTGAGGGAGGTCTCATAAAATTTACAATATTAATCGATAGTTGGTGCTTTAAAAAAAAGCGAGCTTCAGTTGAACGCATTCAGCTTTTCAACAGCGAAAGAGTAGTTGCTTGTATCGAAGCTTTTATTTTCCTTGTTGCTAGGGGAACAGGACAGTAAAGTTAATACACACACATCCATTTTACAGATCTGGAAAATATCGGTATAGTGGAACAACGGTTATACTAGAGGGCCCCAAAGGGGGGGGGGGGGGGGGGGGTATCATCACGATCACGGGAAGGGAAATTTTAGCTTTGACGATCACAGTTACCTTGATTTTTGTTTTCACGATCACGAACACCAGTGGCAAATCACGGTCACGGTAAAACTGAGTTGCATGTACAGAAAGCACGTGTCAAGTAAACACAACCACACAGTAATTCGCTCCTCTGGATCTATTGTTTATTCAACACAAAGTGAGAACTGTTGCACTTTTTTATTATTATTTTTTAATTCTCTTTCATGCACACATAGAAATACATATCATGATTTGTAATCAGTAACCATAATGTTGGTTTCATTGTTCTCTCTCTCTCTCTCTCTCTCTCTCTCTCTCTCTCTCTCTCTCTCTCTCTCTCTCTCTCTCTCTCTCTCTCTCCCTCTCTCTCTCTCTCCACTCATACACATTCAACTCCCACACCCTCACTCACACACATGAATATATAGTTGCACAATTTCACATTTTCAGAGCTAAATCTTGTAAACCCATTTTCTCAAAAACTATTGGGTGGATTGAAATTAAAGTACATGTATGGGTGATGGGTTCTTTATTTTCAACTTTGCCATACAATTTGAGGTACACCATCGCCTGGTTTCATGGCAAACAGGAATGCTACAGGCCAAAAATGGTTTTACCTGAAAGGAGCACGCAGTGCCAGTGGCGAAGCCACAAGCCTGAGCCTGCTTTGCAGGCGAGCCAACTAGGGGGGTCCGGGGGCATGCCCCCCCCCCGGATTTTTTTCTCTAAAAAAACGGTTAAAATCTGTGCAATCTGGTGCATTCTGGGCATCATTTTCAGGGCTGTAATAGTGTTGTGATCTTGTTAAAAATCCCATTTTAGCCTCTCCCCACCACCATTCAACACACCTCCAAACTGGTGAAAACAACACTACTGTGCGCTGGCTTCATTGAGACCGGCGCCCGGTCGCGTTGCGCAATATTCACACGGATCGTTTTTGCGGAACTTTTTCAACTTCACCGGAATAAATTTGACTTTACCGGATTTTGAAAACGGCTTTATCGGATTTTCGGCAATTACCGGAAAAGTAGCATGCCTGACAAAATCCCCAACGAACATGACTTTGATCATCTTTGACATGAGGATCAAGTGACCCAAACTGGCACGTCTCCCCGCCATTGTTTCTGAATTTAACCCATTGTTGATATTAAAGTTTACATGCGCTAAAATAAATCCAAGCTTAATGCAAAGAAGCGACAACTAGAATCTATGCCAAGCGTGTCCACGTTGCTGGGATGAAAAACAAATTTCTAGTTTCGGTTTTGGCTACACGCAGACTCGATCTCGAGCCAGTCGAGGTCACACTGAGCGAGTGACAGCCGGACGTGGCAATGTCGACAATGTCAATGATCTCACTCAAACTCAAAGATCTTGAACAAATTTCAAGATCTTTGCCTACATTCAGAACAGTCATAGAGCAACATAGATCAACATACCTTGATATTTCGTCTTCGGAAAGACCGACCCGTAGCCTGACCTTTCCACCAAGCGGAAGGCATTCTCGCCGCCTGCTTTGGTCTGGCTTGAATGCACAAAATATAACAGAAGTTCGATGACAGTACCGATGCGCGCCATTTTTGATCTTCGAATTCGAATTTGACTCCATTGGATGAAGTTTGGCAGACTTTTGCAATTTGCCTTCTGATTGGATTTTTTGTGTGTGATTGGTTCTCTTAAAGGGAAGCAATCGCTGTCAAAATCATATTTCTGAATGTGTTGTTGCTTCCCTTCAATCGGGATTGGCTCCTTGACGAGTAGAGGATCATAGAGTGATACAGCTGTGAAAAATGTACGTTGAAAATAAAATGCTTTGCAATAATGCCCATTACGATCACGAAAACAAATGACGATCACGATCACGAGACTTGATTTTTTTGTCATCACGGATCACGGGCAAAGTCCCATCACGATCACAGAAATGGAAATTTCGGCAATCACGGTCACAGAAAGGTCAAAAAACGCCAATCACGATCACGATTTTAAACCCTTTGGGGCCCTCATACTAGTCCATCGTATCGACTCTATTATGACCTCGTTTCATGAAAGGCTAGAGATTTTACAACAAAAGTTAGGCAACTGTAAATAAGGCAAAAGATAACCATTCGCGTGACAAGCCCCTCGTACAACCCTTGCGCGAATATCGGACACTTGCAACAGTGTGCTTTTGTCTCCCTTTGAAACTTAATCTTACCTCCCCTGCTTGAGTGAGTGACAGCCCCTTGTTATTGTTTTGGCTTTGACAGTTTGGCAACACACACACCGCGTGCGACACGTGATGTTGTTTACTGTAGTGTTGAAGGTAGGTGAAGGACGCTGGGTTTTTCTGTCTCTGTCTGTGTGTGTGTGTTTGTGTTTGTGTTTGTGTGTTTGTGAGTGTCTGTTCGTGCTGCGTGCGTGCGTACGTGCGTGCGTGTGTACGTGCGTGTTTGTGCGATATAGTGTGTATGTGTGTGTGTGTGTGTGTGTGTGTGTGTGTGATAAAGTGTTTGTGGAAGTGTGTGTGTGTGTGTGTGTGAGAGAGAGAGAGAGAGAGAGAGAGAGAGTACACGCGCATGCGCCAATCTTGGACGTTAGGGTTAGGGTTAGTTAGGGTTAGGGTTAGCAATCCGCTCGACTGTTCACGATTTGATTAATCTCCCCATGTAAGCGCATGCGCGTTGACCGCATTGAGAGGGATTGTTCAGGCAGAGTTTTTATTTCGTGACACCGGTACCCAGCGCATCCTCACACTTGAACATGCAAATCAAAGGGAGTGAAAAAGGCACGAAATTCACCTGTAAAACCACATGTGGCAAGCCAAGAGAGGTCATATTCATGCTATTTCAGTACATCTTACGAAGAAAGAGAACGGGGTTTATCAGTAGTCCTTGAAATACATGCCCCTGTTTTACCAGCATTTATTGTGTCATTAATTCTGGACATCACGCTATGAAGCTGGTACAAATCGTGACTAAACCAGTTTCATGATTTCCTATACTGGCCCTTTATTAGTATCGTTAACAGGGCTCCCCAAACTGCGCGTCCCTGCGTCAAAAACGCACTAGAAGCCAAAAATACATACCAGACATTTATTGAGGGGGTCCCGGGACGCACTAAACCTCACAAGAGGGAGCTTTGGCGCCCCTGGAGTTGTTGACCCTTTAAAACTTCGCTGCAGGATCCATGGACCCTCCAACAATACAAAATGGGGGTCCTAGGACCCTCTAGGTGAGGCGTCTGTGGGGAGCCATGATCGTATTCCATCGACGGTGGGGTACGTTCATAACATGGGATAGGATAAGCTGTAAACACACTTCTTTTTCATTATTTTAAGACTAGTGTCTTTCTGCTACTCCCGAAACTCTCTCTCTCTCTCACTCTCCCTGTCCCCCCCCCCCTCTCTCTCTCTCTCTCTCTCTCTCTCTCTCTCTCTCTCTCTCTCTCTCTCTCTCTCTCTCTCTCTCTCCGCCCTCCCCCTCCCTGATCCACAGTTAATCCTCCAACATGCTGGTGCCCTATGAGACAGTTTAAATCTCGGCCTGTGGCTGTATGTATAGGACTTATGTGCGGCTATAGCATGTGGTTGACCATTTATGTCTATATTCATGAATAATCTTTTGAAATAAGAAGCAAGATAAGAGATACCCTCTGATTTTGCGTGTAGAACTTTCCAGACGCATTTGACGTATTTTTACAAAAAATACCAGCTGATACTTTTACATATAAAACACACACACACGTACGCTCGCGCGCAC
>NC_090245.1:85673358-85675858 GCF_037325665.1 Littorina saxatilis
AACTATACATCTAAAACAAATCTGACTGCAATTTTTTCTCATACGGGTGCTCGAGAAAAAGGACAATTGAAACTCGCTCGAAGGGAAAGAACTCTTCCGGGCGTAGGTGTTCTGTACGGGGTACTCTCCCTTACACAAAACGGCTTAAACGATGCAGCGGTTAAATAATCGCCTTCATTAAAATTTAGTATCATTCGGCCAAAATATTTTTATTTTTTCCCTTGTTTTTGTTACTTTGTTTGTTTGTTTCTCTTTCGCTTATTTTTCATTTATTTTACCTGCGGTATAACCATATTCATATTAGACCCGTGGACAGTTGAAAGTTACACTGACCGCAGCTAGAAGTTATTTTATTCGTCAAGACACTAGTACCGCTGTAAAGCGAGGGTGTGCGGGGGGTGGGAGGATGGTGAACCACTGTACGTAAAGGGAAAGTTTGTGTGCGCGCCTGTGTGTGTTTTTAATCTAAGACGAATGTCGCCAATGTTTTTACAGAGTGACGTTAAATAAACGATTTTATCATCATCATCTTATGATAAAGCTACTTTATACTTTTATCAGAACAGTAAAAGCGGACTCCTCAATGGCAAAAAACCGTAGGACTTTTAATATCAATTTTACTACTACAGAACATTATAAGAATACTTATATCCAAGTATCTCTTGTTACTATACTGTTAATTAAATGAGCGAGAGTGTGCGGGGGATAGGGAGGGTGCTGACATAATGTACAGGGTGGTCCAAATTAAACCGCCCTATTTTCTTTTTGATCTCATTTTTGACTGCGAAGAGAGATTTAGAAAATTTCTTCACCAAACAATAGCAGAATCATGGCATATTATGTCTTGCAAATTTGGTTGAAATTGGTTTGTCGTTAGTAGTTGATAATCTGCTCTATCTTCGTAGAAGAACTGCTGCAACACGAACCGTTTGAAATTGTCCATGAATCGTCCAATCATGTCAGCTGTCAGCTTGTATGCGCCTGATTTCCCTTCTGATATCGTCCTACAGAGCTGCCAGGGTCTGGGCATTGTTGCCGTATATTCTGTCCTGGGTACCCCCACAGAAAGTAGTCAGGTGGGTTGCGATCAGGGGAATAGGGTGGCCAAGGGAAGTCAGTGCGTCGTGAAATGAGCCTATTGCCAGGGAGAGGAGGCTGGATAGAGAATAAGAGGATAATGTGTTGCTGTGAGTTTATTGTTACGTTATTTTGTTAGAATGTATGTGTATTTGGTGTTTAAATAGTATTGTTTTATTCATAGCTGATAGGTAAAGCGCGGAGAGCATAGTTTACTGTGGTTTGCGCTATATAAGCTGTCATTATTAGTACTATTTTATTATTATATTATCAACTGCTAAGGACAGACCAATTTCTACCAAAATGTGCAAGACATAATTTGCCATCATTCTGCTATTGTTTGGTGAATTTTTTTTCTAAATCTCTCTTCGCTGTCAAAAGTGAGATCAAAAAGAAAATAGGGCGCTTTTTTGGGACCACCCTGTACACTAAAGGGAAAGTGTGTGTGCATGTGTGTGTTTTTAATCTAAGACAAATGTCGCCAATGTGTTTACAGAGTGACGTTAGATAAACGATTTTAAGTAAAACGTTTATGATATTGTAGAGGAAAACTGTGTGTTTGCATATCACGTCTTTGTTTTGTTATTTGTACAAAGAAGGAATTGCGCGATTAGAGAGCACTGCCTGAGATGAGCGTTGAGACTGAACTGCCATTGCTTCCACTTTTCCTTTTTCCTTTTAAATTACTTCATCATCCCAATGCTGGGAAATTCGGGTCGCTTCCTCCCAGTGGAAAGCTAGCAGCAACAAGAGTCGTGCCTCAGAGATGTCTGCGTGTTTTGTTGTAATCAACCACCCGCACTTTTGGCAGATTGACCGAGGCCTTTTACGTGCCACGGTGTTGACACTGGAATGGGACGTGGATAAAATGTCTGAGTCTGCATATAAAGTTGACCCGTTTCCGTCCCGTCCCGGATTGGAACTCGCGACCCGAGGATCACAAATCCCGTGCTCTAGTACCTAAACTACGGGCCCCCCGCAGAAGTTCACAATACGACGCTTTTTGTCCCTTTATTTAAAAAAAACCCATAATTCTTGTCTTCTTTTTCTCTCAACCAGATGGAAAGCGTTCAGAATAAAATCAAACACCCACTAATTTATAACTCAGCCATAACTACATTTTAAACAACGCGAACACACCTATTGGTCTGTTTTGTAGTATATAGACGCACACGGTATTTTTCGACCTACCAAGGTTAACATTGTGGCCTTGACAAATTGTATTTAAATAATTGTTTTAAGGCTCAACGTCATATGACATTGATACCTTGACAAATTGTATTTAAATAATTCTTTTCAGGCTCAACGTCATACATTGAGGCCGTGAAAAATTGTATTTAGATATTTTTTTTATGGCTCAACGTCATATCTAAATCTTAGGTTAATATCCAAGTCGGAGAGAATTGTGGGGTGTCCAGAAATA
>NC_090245.1:85678358-85718358 GCF_037325665.1 Littorina saxatilis
CCTCGCATCTCCCGACAAAATGTAATCAACACCTCCCGTGATCACGTTCTGGGGCTGAATGCGGTATGCCAAAATGGACACACATAAGCTTAGCATCTTTTGCAAATTTCTCACGTAATCAAACACAATGTCTTGACGTAATTAAAGTAGGCCTACAATCGCCAAGACTAATAGACTTCCATGTAGGCTTTTGGCGTAATTAGTTCACGTGCGGGACCTGATGTGAGCCTGATCGAGGGCAACGCTTTCCTGCCCGGAAAATGATGGAAATTAATTCGTAAACAGTTCTAGTTTTCGACTCCTTGCAAGAAGGTCAATGAAACTGGGTAAAATGTTAAATGGAAATATGCCTGAGTCATGACTGAAAGCCCTTGGAGCTCCGTGCCCCTGAAAGTGTCAAGGACAGTAACTTAAACAAACATTACACTCTGCATGGAAAGTAGTCAGGCTTATTAATTTTGGTTTGTGTCCAATTGGAGGAATGACCTTCCACGTATTATACAGTGGACAGTAGGGGAAGGGCCCCTCATATGGACCGCTTTTTGTTTCATGCTGATAACTAGCTTGTTTTCTTGCGAAGAAGTTCCCTTTTGTGTTTGGTAGTCCTTCTCTCTTATGTTAACCGTCAGGCCTAATTAGAGTAAAATAGCTTTGATAGACATTCAGCAAAAATTAAATACAGAAAAAATCACAAATGGTCCATATTAGGATGCTTTAGATTTATCTGTTTTGGGTTGATGAGAGCATTATTTGAAGCACACCAGGAAACTAAAGAAGCTTATCAAAAACATAGTGAAATTAAGTGAAATCGTCAACTTCCACGAAAAGAAGACTATTTGTTATGTATTTTTGATATCTCGAGGGCTAGTTATAGGTTATTTTCAGCAAGCTTCTTAATGAATTAATGAAAATAGCCTTTAGCTTTTATTTTCTTCGATTTGTTGAAGGTGGTCCATATTAGGGGACTCACACATACTTTGAGATTTTGCTATTATTTTTTGTGTGCATTAGAAACTCGGGGTTAACACTGCTAAAATGTAACAAATACAGTCTTAGCTGTCATATATAGCACGTTGTGTGTGATAAAAGCTTTGGCTGTGGACAGAAACGAGTCCGTTTTAGGCGGCAAATTTAGAGTGAACGCTGCCAAAAGTGAAAAAAAGAGAAAAAGCCTCACGGTTTTGAGGTTTGTGTTTCTGCAACTGTTTTGACATGTGCAAGTTATCCAGAGAGGGTGAATACAGCGAATAAAATTGTTTTGAGCGCTCTAGTGCCGCTAGTTTGTCAGAACTGGAGGTGGTCCATATTAGGAGCCGGTCCATATTAGGAGCCCTTCCCCTAAATCGCTAAATAATTATGATAAAAAAGAATGCCCCAACTTCGGCGTCGAATCGCATACGTCAGTGCGAAGATTCTGTTTATCCTACACACTGTACTTGCGTGCTTCTAGCTCCAAACATCCCGGCAGGCGACGCCTCCAAATTGAAGACGATTCTTCTGGAACCTCGATCACTTCCAAAGCCTCGTGCTTTCTTTGACATCAAAGCAAAGAGACGCGTACGTCACTCTACAAATGATAGTGTGACGTGTTATTTTAAAAACTCTTCCAAGGGGAACAGCAATCGCATTTATTTTTTCTCTCAAGAATGACGTTTGTCTCTGTGGCTTTGACATCATGAGCAGCGGAAAACCAGGTTCCTGCCAGACTAGTTTGACAGGATCACTTATTTACATGATATGCCCACTAGTGAAATGAACGATATTCTCATCTCATGGGTGGTCTCTCACACGAAATAAAGGATAAATTGGAATACTGAACGAGCTACGCCTTTTCTTACAACCTGTCCTTACATCTAAATAATTCAAAATTCGAATAAATAAATAAGAGAGAGAGAGAGAGAGAGAGAGAGAGAGAGAGAGAGACAGAGAGAGAGAGACAGAGACAGAGAGAGACAGAGAGAGACAGACAGAGACAGAGACAGACAGAGACAGAGAGAGACAGAGAATGAGAAAGACAGAGAGAGAGGCTTGTTTAATGACAAACGACCCAGCTCACGAGTGCAGCGTAAGACAGAGAGGAAGACAGATGACTCTTCACCGCATCCCCTGCACCGACGTCAAATAAAATGGCACTTTCAAATCCTTACGTGGGCATTAAATAAATGAACACGACAGACTATAAACAATCACCACACCCTATTTTCCCTTTGATGTGTGCTTGGAAAGAAAACTAAAGGCGATAACGGCCACCCTTCTCACTTTTGTTTTCAAAGTTTGACCTTTTTTCCGAAACGAAACTTTCCCTTGAACTTCAATGTATCGATTTTTAAAAGTGACGAACACAATGCATAGCAAAAAAATAATAACGAATTATGATAAGGATGATAAAATGGAGACACATCTGTGGTTGTTGGCTGTTTTGTTGTTGTTGTTGTTGTTTATTTTGCTACGCGGAATCTTGGAAAACGAAAAATGAACAACTCAGTATTAGTGTCAGTACTATTCGTATGTTGTGTATTTTGTATGTCCACTTTTAAGATGGATAGATCGAGGTTTTGGTGACTGTTTCGGTTTGTGTATTAAAGGCACAGTAAGCCTCCCGTAAACCATCACAGACACTGTCAGGCTTTTACACACAGTACAAACACCCTTTCGTTTAAACACTCACCGCTTGAGAACATCCTAGGTAAAGAGCGAGCAATTTTCAAAGAATTTATTTTCGTGGACCGTCTGATCGGCAAATCAGGCGCCTCGTTTTGGCGCTGGAACTTACTTTTAGAATCTAAATAATAAATTGACAGCTTGTAACACAAACATTCTTAAATCATAAAAGATTTCTTTTTTCATCAAGACAAGATCAGTACAATTCGAAGTTTTGAAAGTTTTAAAAAAGATAGCCCGGAAGCAGTTCACGAAAGATCGTGTCTCAAAGGAGACGATTTTTCTGCATAGCGCTTGCTTTCTTTGAAGGCAGCCGCCGCTGATAAGTTCGTGTGACTCGCAGCCGTTTGTTGCGTTTTAGAATCAGAGGTACACAATAACGTGCTATTGCAGATACAGCCAGTCGCATTGAAATCACAAACTGACGATTAAATTGTAAAGAAAAGGAAAGTGGATCACACGGGTTCACGATGGCTCAGGGGTTAGATAAACCACGAAATCTGGTGTGTGGTTTACGCGAGCTAAATAGCAATTCAAACGAACTGTTTCCTTTAATGCTATTAAATGCTATTACAAGTTCCATAAGGTTAGAACTGCTTTTTTCATAAGAAGATTTAAATCGTTTTGTAAACCATTTGAGACATACTGGGGCTTTAAACTTTTATAAACTTACCATGCCAAAGTTGAATGTCCTCTTGGAATATTTCAATATAAAAGACACTTAATATCACACTATGCGTGATCAGAATTTGTAAAAAGTGTCATTTGGGGCCCCTGGACTACCTTGGACCCTCTCAAACTCCGCTTAGGGGGTCCATGGACCCTTTGAATATTCAAAGTGGGGGTCCCGGGACCCTCTAGGTCAGAGGGGAGCCCTGCAAAATTATTAGTTTTTACATTAAAAGCATTACGATATGTATCTTTGGTTTATGTTGTCTTTGGTGATTTTTACGTATTCATTTTTTCCAAATAAACATTCTAAAATCTGTAAATTAAAGTTCAGTCGGAAGCGCTTTATTTTGTGAATTTTTGAACTAGTTAAAGTTCAAAACTAGTTAAAAAAAACACCGACATTTATGTATGACCTCGAAAAAAACTACACGGGGGAGAAGATTAGTGTTGGTGTTTGGCTTCTATCGCCTTACGAAACGGAGAAGGTGTCATTGTGGGGTGATGTTGCAGCTTTTAGTTTTTCTTTGGTGAGTGGCATCACTGATACAGCAAGAAAGCCTAGTACGGAGAGAGGAAAGAGAAAGAGAGAAAGAGAGAGAGAGAGAGATGAAAGAGAGAGAGAGAGGGGAGAGAGAGAGAGAGAGAGAGAGAGAGAGAGAGAGAGAGAGAGAGAGAGAGAGAGAGAGAGAGAGAGTAAAAGAGGAGAGATCATCAGACGGAGAAAGAGATAACGGAACAAGAAGAAGGTGAATAGAACCAGGAAAACATTCATTTTGTATTTACTGATTGGTTTTTTTCCCCGTCAACATTCTGCTCGTCCGTTTTACATTGATCATTATTCTCTCCCTTTGTTTTAATCTACGACACGCCTCAGTTTTCTCATCTCAGCAACTCTTATCATTCGAAGGCCACAAATGTGTCCACCATGTTGTGTATGTAAGCTTGCATATACATTCGAACCTGTCCTGGTGAAAACCTCGCGATAACGACCACCTGCTCACAACGACCATTGGCACCTAAAATGATCCCCGACGATTTTCTTTTGACCACATGTCTATAACGACCTCTAGAGATCGGCCTCTTTGGTGGTCTTTAGTGACAGGTTGGAGAGGACTATATACAATCTAATCCTTATCCTCAAGACATTACTTGGATTATTAATACATGTAGAACTAAAAGCTACATGGTAATTTGTTATGTATCTTAACTTGGAATGGGTCCTGGTTTTTTTTCTTCTTCATGTTTAACATTGTATTCAGGCGCAATAATCCAAGAACCATTCCAAATAAGATAGATAACAAGATACCTTGTGGCTCTTGAGTAAATGGCTTTTTAAGCAACGGAAGAATAAACCAAAGAAAAAGTCAAACACACGTATACATGTGAAAACTACATACACACACCCACACGCGCCCGCACGCGCCCGCACGCGGGCGCACGCACGTACGCACGCACGCACGCACGCACGCACGCACGCACGCACGCACGCACGCACGCACACACACACACACAAACACACACATATTGTTAAAGCTTTTATTATTATTCAATCAGCAGGATGAATTATAACGCTTTCTACACCAAGCATAGACAAGCCATTCACATTCTTATACAGCGCAATTGAGATGTGTTGCAATAGGGTAAGTCACAAGCAGATGGCCATCAGAGTGTGGTTTTAATTTTTAATTTTTAAAGGATGTGTCATGTTAACAAATGCAAGTTAGATACAACACTGATTTGAAAACCAAAGACGTTTCTCACGGCATGAACATATGAAAACGTTATGTACATTGAGATCTTAAAATGGGCACTGGCTTTAAATCAGTGTGCATTATGGTGTGCGCGTGTGTGTGTTGGCGCAAATGTGATTGCGCGTGTGTGCGTGCGTGCGTGCGCGCCTGTTCGTGTGTAAATGTGTGTGTGTGTGTGTGTGTGTGTGTGTGTGTGTGTGCATGTGTGTGTGCATGTGTGAGTTTATCTGTCCCGTCTGAATCCTTCCTCGCTGGCACTCCTTCTGCGAACTCTTGAGTTTTATATACGTTCCAGCAAAAGAAAGTACACACATTAACAAAGAAACGATTTTCAAAGAAAGAGAAACTCTCTTTTTTTTTTTCTCTTGATTGACCGTTTGATTTGTTTTTAACCTTTTTTTAAATCTCCAGTGTTCAGAAGTCATCCGACAGCCCTGCTTCAGTTTATTCCTCGTAGTATGCTCCCGTGGGCGAAAAACCATGGTCTTCCTAAGGTGTTACCATTTCACGAGGAATACCCGTAACGTCCGTGACGGTTAATAACCCCTACTTTCAAAATGTTATTGTATTGCCTTTTCGCTAGACGTAGATGCACTTTGTAAGTAACAAACAACCATGTGCACAAAAAACCATGACGTATTTAGAATGTCCACAGGGATATTTGTGTGAAGGAGATGCTGTAAAATGGGTCCCGAAAATATTCATGAAATAAGGTACTGCTTTCACAATACTTTACTGCAAAAAACAGCACCGATGTTCGTATCATTTCAAAATCATAGTGCACGTGATAAAAAAAGGCTTGTCTATATTCTTTTCATGAATTTGTTCATGACGACTTTACCCGAAAAGGGATGTACACGACGTTTTCCTGCGTATTAATTTTTCTCAGAACTAGGAGCTAATAGTAATGGGCTTGTAATGGTGTGCAGCTGTTAGCTTATGGCCGACCTTAGCAGTGATGAGGACAGTTGAGCTTTTGCACTTTTTTGTATTCGCTGCAGGAACCCCGGACATTGAAAAAGTCGCTTCTTATTGACAACACGCGACTAGACTGCCCCTTTAATATATATATGCATTTTATTTTAAATTGTTTGCCAATTATTATAAAGTTCAAGAATAATAACGGGTGCATCTATTATGATACATGTTTTTGGATGCCTTTGCTTTTTTTGTGGTTTTGATTTTGCATGCGTAAAACAAAATGTACAAAGAATGTGTACTTTCCTTCGCCGTCGCGTATATATCACTGTCCTACATTGATTCTATTTAGCAGATCAACCCAGCCACGACAAATAAAGACTCGAGGAAAGTTTGTGAACACTTGCGTCACAAAACTGACATTGTTTGCATGCTTTCGTGACATTGCTTATTCCATCTCGAAGAAAAAAAATCACAGCCTTTAATTGTTACGTGAAAGTTAGTAAAGTGAATTCACTGAGCAGGAAAATGCCTTCTCAATGTCAAATGTATAAACTAAAATATATTACATGAACCTATGACACAATACACACATATTTAAACCACAAATTGACATCAGGCGTGAAAACGTAGACGAATACAACACATGCAACAAATGCGTAGGGACATTGGTCGAAAAAAGTATGGGAACATTTACTTTACAAATTGTTTGCTTCCACCAATAAACTGTCTTCGTTCATTTGACTTTTTGCATGTATTTTTGCCTGAACAGAGCTGCGACTCGTAAAATGTCATTTACAATTTCGGATTAACTTATAATTATACAGACATTTACTGTTTATCGGACTGCAGATGGAGTTTATAAAAGCTCTTGCCACAAGACATGTGACGTTCTCTTCAATTATTTTCAGTTACACAAATTTGCTTTCTGCCGAAACATTCATGAAACACATCTGTAGTGTGGATACAACGGAGTAAGTCAATGTGTTCAACAAACACACACATACACACTGGCAGTGTTGTTGAGGTTACTTATCATGCTCACAAATGAGATACTGAGCATGTCTCAACTTTGAGTTACACTGGTGGCTAACAAGATGTGAGATTTGCCACACCGGTAGTGTTCAATCGGCAGTGAAAGGAACAAAGAAACAGTTCACCATCAAACACTTCACTCCTACTGAAGTGTTCCACGTTTGAAGACACTTTTTGTGACCAGTTTTGGACACAGGGTGACATGTAGTACACTATTTTACTGGCAACAGTTGCCAACATGGTTAATACTGTGTTTTTGTCATCAGTTCAGTTTTGAACACAGTGTACCCCCCCTCCCCCCCCGGCCGAAATCGGCGTAGGCTGCCTGAATGGCGGGGTAAAAACGGTCATACACGTACCAATCCACTCGTGCTAAAAACACGAGTGAACGTGGGAATCTAAGCCCATGAACGAAGAAGAAGAAACAAAAAAGAACACAGTGTACCATGTGTGCAACTTTTGCCAGTAGAATTATGTAGTATGTCACACTGTGTTCAAAATGGGATACAAAAAGTGTGTTCAAAATCGGAACACTTCAGTTTAGAGTGGACCGGCACGGTTGGCCTAGTGGTAAGGCGTCCGCCCCGTGATCGGGAGGTCGTGGGTTCGAACCTAAGACTTTAAAATTGGCAATCTAGTGGCTGCTCCGCCTGGCGTCTGGCATTATGGGGTTAGTGCTAGGACTGGTTGGTCCGGTGTCAGAAAAATGTGACTGGGTGAGACATGAAGCCTGTGCTGCGACTTCTGTCTTGTGTGTGGCGCACGTTATATGTCAAAGCAGCACCGCCCTGATATGGCCCTTCGTGGTCGGCTGGGTGTTAAGCAAACAAAACCAAAAAAAACAAACCATTGGGGGGATGGGATAGAGCCACTTGTTAATTGTTTCTTGTTCACAAAAGCACTAATAAAAAAATTGCTCCAGGGGCTTGCAACGTAGTACAATACATTCACTGTATATGACCTTACTGGGAGAATGCAAGTTTCCAGTACAAAGGACTTAACATTTCTTACATACTGCTTGACTAAAATCTTTACAAACATTGACTATATTCTATACAAGAAACACTTAACAAGGGTAAAAGGAGAAACAGAATCCGTTAGTCGCCTCTTACGACATGCTGGGGAGCATCGGGTAAATTCTTCTCCCTAACCCGCGGGGGGTGCGTAGCATTCATAACTACAACAGGAAAAGACAGACAGACAGACAGACAGACACACATACACCACGACCCTCGTCTCGATTCCCCCCTCTATGTTAAAACATTTAGTCAAAACTTGACTAAATGTAAAAACAGGGTGTTGGAAGGCTGTTGACAACTAAATTGTTAAATTCGGGGGCGGGGAAGGGGGGACTTAAAAGAGAGGTTCCCAGGTAAAAGCCTTGTCAGATCCCCTGTGATGACTGACAGGATCGTCTACACGGGAGGGGTGTGATTAAGGAGCGCGAGCACTTCAAGCAAAGATGGCAAAATAGTGGGAGTTTACGTCATGCATGATCGACACTATGATCCTTAGAACAACAACAACAACAACAACAACAACAACAAAGCAACTAAGGCACTGAAACTTATGGCGTCCGCAAGTTAGACGTCTGTCCGGCATTAAAACAGTAGAAGTTGTACCCTTACTCAACAGCTGATTCAGAAGACACTAAAAGCAGCAGGGTCATTTTGCGGCTCGCTGTATCTGACGATGCACAGCCATAGCATAGCCAATACACTTATTTCAAGCGATGTATCCTCAGGTATCATACAGCCGGTGTCTCCAGAACTTCCTTCTGCATGCATCTAAAGGGCAATGGCCTAGCTAGCTTCATCGTCTGGAAGGTATGTGCATCAAACCCACACCTTGACTGAAAGGCTGCACTGTACACTTTTCGCTATGGGAAATGTTGGACATTTGGTCAGCCACAGCAATGAAAAGTTCACAGCAGTCTCGTCTGTTTGTATTCACAGATGGCATATGTTGAAATGCTACACTGTACGCTTTTTTCTCTCCAGCAATGACGAGAACTTCCCATCAGAAACGGTAAAAAGATTTGGTCAGCCGCAGCAATGAAAGAATCGCATCATAAACAACAGTTTTTATTAAGGGATTCCCGTAAGCTTCACGCTACAGCAATAGCGATGTCTTCCCATCGAAAGCGTTGGACATTTAGTCTGCAACAGCAATGACACAATCACAGCAGGCACGCCAGATTGTATTCAAGGATGACCGACGTTTAAACCCTCGATAAAATGCTAAACGATAGACTTTTTGCTACAGGAACGAAAAAAGCTTTCCATTAGAAACGTTGGACATTTGATCAAGCACACATTGTCAGACCAGTCTTCACGGATGGCCGATGTTCAAACCCTCAGTGAAAGGCAACATGGTAACGAAAAGCTTCTCGCTACAGACAAGACGATGCTTTACCATCAGAAGCATTGAACATTTGGTCAGCCACATCAATGAAAACGTCAGAACAGTCACTCAAGGTTTTATGTTTGTTCAGAGATGGCCGATGTTGAAACCCTCGGTAAAATGCAACACGGTAAGCGTTTCGCTACAGAAACGACGATGCTTTCCCATCAGAAGCATTGAACATTTGGTCAGCCACATCAATGAAAACGCCAGACCAGTCACTCAAGGTTTTATGCTTGTTCAGAGATGGCCGATGTTGAAACCCTCGGTAAAATGCAACACGGTAAGCGTTTCGCTGCAGCAACGACGATGCTTTTTCATCAGCCACATCAATGAAAACGTCAGAACAGTCACACAAGGTTTTATGTTTGTTCAGAGATGGCCGATGTTGAAACCCTCGGTAAAATGCAACACGGTAAGCGTTTCGCTGCAGCAACGACGATGCTTTTTCATCAGAAGCGATGAACATTTGGTCAGCCACATCAATGAAAACGTCAGAACAGTTACACAAGGTTTTATGTTTGTTCAGAGATGGCCGATGTTGAAACCCTCGGTAAAATGCAACACCGTAAGCGTTTCACTACAGAAACGACGATGCTTTCCCATCAGAAGCGATGAACATTTGGTCAGCCACATCAATGAAAACGTCAGAACAGTCACTCAAGGTTTTATGTTTGTTCAGAGATGGCCGATGTTGAAACCCTCGGTAACATGCAACACGGTAAGCGTTTCGCTACAGAAACGACGATGCTTTCCCATCAGAAGCGTTGAACATTAAAACAGCCACACCCATTAAAAATTCGCACAAATCATACAAGGTTTTATTTTTCTTCAGTGATGGCCGACGTTCAAACCCTACACGGTAAGCATTTCGCTACAAAAACGACGATGCTTTGCCATCAGAAGCGTTGAATATTGAAACTGCCATACCTATTACAAATTCGCACAAATCATACAAGGTTTTATTTTTCTTCAGTGATGGCCGACGTTCAAACCCTACACAGTAAGCATTTCGCTACAAAAACGACGATGCTTTCCTATCAGAAGCGTTGAACATTGGAACAGCCACACCAATGAAAAATTCGCACAAGTCACACAAAGTTTTTGTTTCTTCAAGGATGGCCGACGTTCAAACACTCGCAGTGGGAGGGCACCTCGATGGGAGCAAAGCTGACGGGAGCTGCGCCTTGCACGGGTCTAGTGCTGTTGTAGACCAACACCCAGTGTGCACGGAACTGGTCCACACACTGTCCTGCGCCGCACGTGCTGCCTGGTCTGAAACAACACACAGTGAGATATTGAGTTAATTAACTAAAACGATTTTTCGAATGATGATGAACAAGAAAATGCACGGCTTTACACACTTTAGAACAGTTAATTAAAGAAAGAACAAATCAGTTACATTGAAATTCATGAGTTTTGTGTGAGTGTGATATATAGAGAATACTACATGGCTTGCTGTGTAATACCAGGTTCACAGGAGGTGATTTAAAAAAAAAAGTTAACACGCGAGAGTAAGCCCTGGGTTTTGGAAGGAAACTCTCCCCTAAGAGTTGCCGAACCCCCGAAAAAAAAAGGAAAAACTCCAGCCTTATTTATTTTATGAAAGTTTTGGGAAAAGCTTCCTTCGTGTATTTTCAGCAATTCAAAAAAAGGGCAATGTCTCATGACGTCATTACTGGGCATGTAATTCTTTAAGATACATGAAATGAATCCCATCATTACTGCGTTCACATGGAAAAGAACAAAATCACCCCGCATCACCTATATGAGATATATTTTTAAATCCCACCACAGAGACATCGAAATAGATGAATTCCGGAAATATCCCTGTCGGGTTTGTATGGATCACGTGGGAAAGTTTAATTTCCCTTAAAGGCTAGTCACTAGTGAGGGTGTGTGTCTGAAACATGTGTACAGGAAACACGTGTGAGTTATTTGTCTCATTCTTTCTTTATTTGGTGTTTAACGTCGTTTTCAACCACGAAGGTTATATCGCGACGGGGAAAGGAGGGAGATGGGATAGAGCCACTTGTCAATTGTTTCTTGTTCACAAAAGCACTAATCAAAAATTTGCTGCAGGGGCTTGCAACGTAGTACAATATATTACCTTACAAGGAGAATGCAAGTTTCCAGTACAAAGGACTTAACATTTCTTACATACTGCTTGAATTTGTCTCATTAAAAGCAAGGGTATTCCCTCTTTCAAAACCCTTGCAAACCCGACAGAGTTATTTCCGAAAATCGTCTGGCCTTTGGACTTTTCAAGAAAATGTTCAATACTCAAGCGCATGGTTTAAAAAGAAAGTAAAAAGAAGCTTGTATGACCAGTATATCCATAAATGGTTTACAGAAATTGGAGGAAAAAAAATGTTTTGAAATTATCGAATGTTTAACGATATTTTTGCATGTGAAGACTATGTCACACACCTGCCATATCAGCAATGTGTTTCAATGATGAAGTTTAGAACATTAAACAACAATTTGCCTGTACAGAAAGAACGTTATCTTGACATCCCGAGGTCAGAAAGAACTTGCACCAAATGTGTATCACAAGACATAGGTGATGTCGGAATTCCATTATTTATTTGTCTGTGATTTTTTCAAAGAAGAAAGAGCTGAGTTGTTACCACCTTACTATTGGAAAAAACCTAATGCACTTAAATTTAAAAAGTTGTTTGCTACTAAGAAAAAGAAATTGCTAAAGAATATTTTGGACTTTATTAATAGAATTTGTAACAGTTTTTCATAATTGTTTTTATTTTTTTATTTACTATACAGGGCCGGACCAAATGAGTTGTAAGGGGGGGGGGGTTCCTCCTTTTTTGGGGGGGCAAATCAGCGCCAAAGTGGCGAAGCCACAAGCGCGCGCCTGCGGAGCAGGCGCGCGAACTAGGGGGGTCCGGGGGCATGCTCCCCCGGAAAATTTTTGAAAAACGGTTAAAATCTGTGCAATCTGGTGCATTCTGGGCCTTGTTTTGAGGGTTAAGAGCAGCATTGTTTTGGTGCTAAAACTAGTAAAAAAACCAACAACACTCAAAGCAAGGTACATGCGTTTTCCAGGGGTGGGGTTCCGGAACCCCTGGAACCCCCCCCCCCTGGGTCCGGCCCTGCTATATTAGCATGTATCATGATTGTATTGATTGTATGTATTGTTAAAAATGCCCCCATGGGTTATAGACTAATACAACTTGAACTTGAACTTGTCTATTGTCGTATCAATGATGCAGATCAGATTACAGAGATTGCGATTGCAATTCGTCCCGTATCGTAAATGTCAGGCCCTTTTGCAACCCAGATCGTCGTCATCTATCACTGATGTCAAGTCTCTCGCCGTCGTTCAGACCACAGACACGATGACATCACAGCATTCATTTATTCACAGCGTCCGTTAATATTGTTTGCAAGGACGTCTGTGTCCATTGGGGTCATAGCAGCTGTACCTATTGGGGTCACCTCGCGGTTCACCTGTCCATAGACCAAATAGCCTGGACCGCCAACTCGTCACGTGACCCTTCGAGGTTACGACGCTCGACTTTCAGGGGCGCTTAGCGTCCGGTTTGAAAGGCCAGCGATTCGAAGACAGTGAAAAGAAAGCACGCTCCAGTTATTTGTGACAATGGGAGGTGACAATGAACTGGATTTTCCAAAACTCCAAACTAAACTTAACAAAACTCATCGAAAAACATGTTCCATATGCACTTTTGCTGAGTTTATTTTAGCATTTTCAGAACTTACCTCGGCAACTTCGTCCATGTTTACAATCGACACCGGATATGACATCCCCCTGATTTCTGAAAGGCCATGTAAGCGTAGGTTCCTAATGATAAATGCGAGAGGCCGCTACCTCGTAATAGAGAGAAAGAGCGGAGAGAGAGCTAGTTGGCGGTCCAGGATAAATGGTCTATGACCTGTCCGATTACACGTGAAATATGGCGCATGACCTGCCATCAGCGACACATACACAGCGTGTGGGCGTCATTTGTGACACTCGCATTTTTCATGGCGAGTGAATCACAGCGGCATCTTGATTACCTTCAAAACAGTGTGGCCTTTGCAGTAATTAAATTAGAAGGGAGGACGCACTTGTTTTGCTGAGCACTGTCCCAAGGCAACCATAACGTGATGATGCAAGCTGGGTCCTCAGCGTTTTGACAACATTCTGCTCTGAACAGGGGTTCGCGGAGTTTTGTACTGAGAACGCAAGACAGAATTAAAAACCAAACAAAGCGCCAATAGAAAACAATCTACGACGATTATCCTGCTAACTTTAGAGTTGCCATGTTCAGTATTTTGTACATTAACCTAAGGGTGAGACGGAGCGCATAAAAAATGTGACTTCAGAGGTTGTTTTTATCCATGAGCCTCATCCTTTTCAGCAGCACAGAACAACAAAACGGAAACTAACCGCATGCATTTCATAAAACAATCTGACGTTACTTAGTCTGAAATCCATAATCAAATTATTTCAACTTATCCCTTCTACATGGCACTTGGCATAAACACAATTATTAGATTTCTGCATACCCAACAACCGAATCTGTGTGGCCAACTATCCATCTGGATTCGTCAAAAACTCCGTTGCAAGCCGCAAGGCCATGCGCGGCAAGGCCAGTACAAGAGACATACCGCCATTTGGCGGATAAAGCATGACATTCCCGTCTCACAGCTCCACGTGTCATGTTTGTAAATGACCTTAGATTATGCCTTGTCCAGCTGTGGTTTTTGTCTCAATAACTCTGCTGGTTGCGAGGATGTTGGTGTCACAAGGCTCGGTCTTCGCGAGCCGACACATTTGAACTTTTTGCTAGCTAACGTAGAAAGAAAAAATGGTTTTAGATTTTGATAAACATAAAAGGAATTGGGTTAACCACTTTGGAAAGAAACGATAAGAAAAAATCGTAATTTCCGAGAGTTACGGTATAAGCTAACAAATGTTTTATTTAGCCATCGCCTGAAGAGGGACTAAGGGACGAGAGAGAGAAAGAGAGAGAGAGAGAGAGGAGAAGGAGAAGAAGAAGAAGAAGAAGAAGAAGAAGAAGAAGAAGAAGAAGAAGAAGAAGAAGAGCTGTACTGACACACACACACACACACACACACACACACACACACACACACACACACACACACACACACACACACACACACACACACAACTCATACTATTCAAATCAAAGCGACACAGTCTCGTGACGTCAGAATTAAGGACACGCAATTTGCATGATAGCACATAACAATTGTGAGGGAAGCAGAAGAGACATTTACTGCATGTCCTTTTGTTTGTAGCACTAAGCATTGTTGTCCCACACCAACGTGTCATATTGGTAAATCACCTTAGATTATAACTTGTCCGGCCTCAATTACTTGTCTGGTTGGGAGAACGTTCGTTTCAAAAGTCAAGAATAGGTTTTAACGAGCGAACATATTTGAAATTCATATTTGCCAGCGTGCAAAAGAATGATGCTGATGATACAAAATACATAAAAAAGAAATAAGTATTGACGGATGGAGAGAGGGAGCGACGGTGTACGAAAAATAAAATAAAATATTCAAATCGACACAAAATAATGACGTCAGAAGGAAGGAAACGCCATTTGCACGACAACACAATATGATTAGCGCCCCGGACATTATGACGTCAAAGGACATCACGTGACAGAATGGCAGCCAAACTATTGGTGGAATGCGCGGCTCCCCGCCTTGTTACAAAGACTGTAAGACACAGTGCTGGCAAGCTGTTTGACTGCTGGGTGTCTTGTAAAACAAAAGGGCGAGGTGAGAGTTGTCTGTAGAAAGGGCAGCAATGACAAGGCTCCGTGACACCTACTCCCATTGCAATCCTCCGTCACATTCACAAAAAACACGCCGACCGCAAAAACAACGATAAGACTCGATGCATGTTCTTTTTTTTCCCCCGTCTTCGTGTGTCTGTTTGCTTGTCTTCTTATCTGTTGACGATAGTGCAAGTCATTCACCTCCATCATTCCTCTCTCAAACACTCTCTGTCAAAGCGTCTCTCTCTCTCTGTCTCTCTCTCTGTGTCTCTCTCTCTCTATCTCTCTCTCTCTATCTCTCTCTCTCTTTCTTTGCCTGGTTGTTTTTGCCTGCCTGTCTGTTAAGATAATTGTAAGGCCCCCCTCTCCGCCCCCAGTCTGTTAAAAAATTCTTAATCCTCCCCCCCCCCCCCCTCTATTTTTGTTTTAGTCTCTTGGCTGTCTATTCACACTCGTGCAAGTAATTCATCCATCCCCAGTTATCTCCTTTTTCTGTTTGTCAGGCAGATGACATTTATGCAAGCACCCCCCCCCCCCCCAATTCTTCTTCTGGCTCTTTCATTATCTGCTGAAAATAGTGAAAGTCATTATTTTTTCCTTTGACCGCCCCCCCCCCCCCCCCCCAACACACACACACACACGAATCCCGCGTCTTCTTCTGTTCACCTTAATGTATACCTGTCAGTCTGTGGGCATTGGCGCATAAGTCATTTTAACTCTCTCACTGTCTCTCCCTTTCACTCACTCACACACACACACACACACACACAACATACACACCTACACGCACACACACACCTACACACACACGCACACACACACACACACACACGCACACACTCTCTCTCTCTCTCTCTCTCTCTCTCTCTCTCTCTCTCTCTCTCTCTCTCTCTCTCTCTCTCTCTCTGTCTGTCTCTGCCCTCTCTTACAGGATTATGCCTATCTCAATCTCTGTCAGCTGTTGTTCTTTGAGCAAATTATTCGTTGAAAGCAAATTGTTTCGTTTACCCAAGCAAATCGCCATGACTGCCTTCAACTATGACTGTTTAAAAAGGTATTTGGTTTTGAGGAACTACATTCTGTTCTCTTTAAACTTTGAGTGATCTTTTTGCGCGCGTTTGGGTATGTTAGGGAAGGAAAGTAGTGATGCCTTGCTATAAACATCAGAACAATCTTCTTCGCCTACTTTTTCTTCGTCTTCTTACATAGCCACTTATCCGTTACATATGTCATTTAATTTAACTACACAAAACTGACTCCTTTGGGGGCCTGGTAGCTCAGTTAATAGAGCACTGGACTTGTGATCAGAGGGTCGCAGGTTCGAATTCGGGCCGGGACGGACACGGGTCAACTTTATGTGCAGACCCAGGGACGGAAGCCATGTCCCACCCCCGTGTCACCACAATAGCACGTAAAAGATCTTGGTCATTCTGCCATAAGTGCAGATGGCTGATACCACCTAAACACGCATACACTTGTGTATCTCGTCAAAAGCCGTGAGGGCGTACAACTTGAATCATATAACCCATATCTTGTCCTTAAGAGGCGAAATATTTAGCCTGTAGGACATAAAGCATTCTCTCTTTCCTGACTCCTTTCCCTCCAAAATACATCGCCTTGTGTGAAAATGAACAGATATTTTTGTGCACAGGGGTCACAGTCTGGGTTAGCTGTGGGCTAAAATTAGGCACGGAATGACAGCTCCAATGATAGGAGCCCTATAATTAGGCACGGTGACGTGACATGATGCATGCGAGGACTTCACGTTTGCATCCAAGTGCACAACACATTATTATTGTGTACACTTTCTTTTTCGGTACATAAAGTTTAAAGGCAGATCTGCCTACAAAACCCTCCTTTCCAGAAAAGAGAGAGAGAGAAGAAAACTTTTTCATATCTGCAGCTGTTTCAACGTGAAAGCAGTACATTACATAAGACAAGATAAATGTGAAGCCACATTCACTTTTCACGTTTCATTTGTCACGAAAAAAGACAAGCTTTAAGGCATAAATCTGAACAAGACGTCTGGGGAATATATATTTTTTAGGCGCCCCACCCTCTTTCCTAGACACAATGAGCATGTCAAGGCCTTCCAGACAACAGACCGTGCATTCTGAAAGCTCAGCTGAAGTTTGACCCTTGCGTTGATAATGGGGTTACCTTGTCAGAAACGTTTTGTGCATTGACCGCAGGAGGTACCGCTCATGTGCACGTCAGTGCTGAGCGCATATTAGCCACAGATTGTAACGTTTTTTCGTTCATAATTTGCAAATGTGTGTATCTTTTAGCATTGCAGGTACTGCATCTGAAAGTTAGGACAACAAATGTTGACTTGTTGCAACCCAAGGAGGCACGTTAAAGTGCACGTGCTTAAAGAGTGCAATACAACTGATTCATTATTCAGTCTAAACTGGACGAGGGATTGGATAAGAAGGATGGCCTTGAAATACACTCTACCGGAAGTCTTTTAAACTCTCCAACAGTTGCCAGTATTTATCGCAGACGTTTGGGTCGTTTTGTTAAAAAAGCACCTAACCCTTCCGTCAAGCTGAAAACACCACAGCAAAGGGTACCAAGGCTGATGTTTAAAGTCAGATCGGCAGGCAGGTCGAAACAGAGCATCAGACGACCTTAACCATGATGAAATTCAGACTAAACATACTGAGAGGAAGTAAATGCCAATTAGGGACATGTTTTGTTGCCACGTATCTCAGATCTTAACCATTTGGCCACATATGAAAAAGGGCGTCAGTACGGTCTTAAACAGTCCGCCATGATCAGAATTCCGGCTGCTCGGTAAAGCGGCCATTTAGATTCCTGGCGCTTAGCCAGCAAAAGCCCCGGTGCTCGGCGGGGACGACATAAAAAGATCATCACTCTCTCATCAGTGTGGACAAGGTGTCCAACTCCAGATGTGCCACACCACGCTTGTCACTATCACTCTCCACGTCATGTTGTCGCGTCGCCCCTCGCTTTTGCCTCGACGTGCGCTGCTTGACTTCTGGCTTATCCTCGTCTGTTCCTCTCCGATCCCCCCCCCCCCCTACCCTTATTATTGTTTCTATATCCTCCACCCCACCTCACTCCTCCGCTACCCAGCCCCTAAATCTGTCTCCAATCTCTCTGAACATAGTTTACATAATCCGCCCTTTTACTCTCTTCCGACCTCACCCCCCCCCCCCCCCTCATCCCACTCTTCTCTTTTCCTTTGGTCTCCCAGTCTCTGTCTGTGTGTGTGTGTGTCTCTCTCTCTGTGTCTCTTTCTGTCTGTTTGTCTGTCTGTTTCTCTCTCTGTCTCTCTGTCTGTCTCTGTCTCTCTCCCTCTGTCTCTGTTTCTCTCTGTCTGTCTGTCTGTCTGTCTCTCTGTCTCTGTCCCTCTCCCTCTGTCTCTTTTTCTGTCTGTTTGTCTCTCTGTCTGTCTGTCTCTCTCCCTCTGTCTCTGTCTCTCTGTCTCTGTCTTTCTGTCTGCCTCTGTCTGTCTGTCTGTCTGTCTGTCTCTGTCTCTCTCTCTGTCTTTCTCTCTGTCTGTCTCTGTCTCTCTGTGTCTGTCTGTCTCTGTGTCTGTCTCTGTCTCTCGCTCTCTCTTTCTGTCTCTTTCTGTCTGTTTGTCTGTCTGTCTCTCCCTCTGTCTCTCTGTGTCTGTCTGTCTCTGTCTCTCTCCCTCTGTCCCTCTGTCTCTCTCTGTCTGTCTGTCTGTCTCTCTCCCTCTGTCTCTGTCTCTCTGTCTCTTTCTGTCTGTCTGTCTGTCTGTCTGTCTCTGTCTCTCTCTCTGTCTTTCTCTCTGTCTGTCTCTGTCTCTCTGTGTCTGTCTGTCTCTCTGTCTGTCTCTGTCTCTCTTTCTGTCTGTTTGTCTGTCTGTCTCTCCCTCTGTCTCTCTCTGTCTCTCTCTGTCTCTCTGTGTCTGTCTGTCTCTGTCTCTCTCGCTCTCTCTATCTCTTTCTTTCTTTAAATACAGTCCTTCCCGTGAAAACAGCTCAGCTCATCATCTTAGATCAGATCATGCTCCACCTGGACGCATACCAAACGTCCACAGCCTGGATGCTTCCTGTGCGGAAGATTTGATGATGATTTAACTTCACAATTTGACACTATTACCGCCCATTAAGAAAGGGTTTCATAAACAATGTCCGACTCTGCACAAAGATCGCCCATGCTGTTGATTGTTAGGGTGTGTCCAAGTGTGCGGTTGGGTGGGGTGGGGTGATCTTATCCCACGGTAATCGGCAGGGCAGATCTGATATAATATGTGGTGCCGCCATGTGAACTAAAAAAGAAACTTTTTTGACACCTCCAAGTCACCAAGAGAGGGTAAATACTGCGAATGAAATTGTTTTGAGCGCGATAGCACTGTTAGTTTGTCAGAACAGGGGGTGGTTCATATTAAGAGCCGGTGTAACACGAAATATTTACTCCACGAAAAATTTACTCCGGAGTAAAAATTTCGTACGAAATTCTTACTCCGAGTAAATTTTTCGTACGAGAAAAGAACTCCCCAAGGCACGAAAAAATTACTCCCTCCACGAAATTTTTACTCCCCATTTTTTTTTACTTCCAGTAAAAATCTCGTACGCGAAAATGGGATGCGGGCGAAGGGATAATGCCAGTATGTGATCTCGCGCAAACGAATGTCGCGCTACCCTCCCTCCACCCCTTCCACCACCAAGACTAACAGGGGACAAGGGAGTAAAAATTTCGTACACCTGGCATGGGAAGTTAAATTGCTCGTGTTGGGGTGAAGTAATTTATTCGTTATTTATTCGTCAGGGGAGTAACATTTTTGAACGAAATGTTTACTCGGAACTCACCTGTCTTGGGGAGTAATTTTCTCGTGCAATGGGGGAGTGCTTTTTTCGTAAAGGGAGTAACTTTTTCGTACGAAATGTTTATTCCGGAGTAAAAATCTCGTGGGAGTAATTTTCTCGTGTTACACCGGTCCATGTGTTAGGCAACCCACACTCTTGATAGACTATGAGGCTTAAATTCCACGCTACTCCACCCCAACACCCCACGGTTGTCTGCATGCCCAGCCCACTTCAACAGTTGTCTACACGAGTACACTTCCTCTCATGTTGTAGGATACAGTGTGTGAGAAGACATGTTCATCAGTGCTTTTACCTCAAGATTTTGCTTTGGAATGACTAGGGATCATATGTCTTCGAGCCGTCACAACAGAAATTAACATGTATTTTGACGTCATAGAAAAACCCTTTCAAAAAAACTTGTCGAGTCAGCATGGCTAAGGTTTTGGGACTGCTTAAATACTGTACTGAGGGATTAATTTTAGAGTTCGTATCAAACAGTATGATCAGGAAGTTTCCCGATACCAAAGATGTTAACTTTGACGGAAAAATGATTCTGCTGGCGATTTGAATGGCAGAGAACAGGAATGATGAACAACCTCAAGCATGGGTTTAAGAATGAAAATGGTACGCGAAAAGGCGAAGGATAATCTGTGGGTGTCAAACATGCCGTGTCGTAAAGTGAGAGAGAGAGAGAGAGAGAGAGAGAGAGAGAGAGAGAGAGAGAGAGAGAGAGAGAGAGAGAGAGAGAGAGAGAGAGAGAGAGAGAGAGAGAGAGAGAGAGAGAGAGAGAGAGAGAGAGAGAGCATAGTAAAATTCACCAAAACAACTTACTTGCATCTGCCTATGGGAATGAACTGGAACATATGCCGTAGATGCACGACTTTGTATACTTTTCCAGCGATGGTTACATTCGGTGGAGTTCCGTATTCCATGACGCTGAAAATAAATTACATTGTTTTAATATTGGTTTAAACAGTATTTGTTTGACAGTAATTTTCCGATGGAACATATCACAGATGCCCACACATACACATACACACCCACGCACACCCACGCACGCACACACACACACACAAACACACACAGTAATTTTCTCTTGCCAAACAGATATATGCAAGAATGGGACTAAAGAAGAATATTGCGAGATACATTGAGAGATAGGGAAAAAAAACAAATTCTAACATTCCGAATTTAAACTAAAAAAACACAAAACACTTTTTATCTCACTATCAGTTAACGCGAGAAGTCGCTTAGCTATCCGATTTAGGTGCGCAAACTAGATCTACAAACAGAAAGTGCGAAAACAGCTATGTATAATGAATGTTTGTGCTCTTTATAATATTGAAGAGCCAGTGAATATTGTCTTGCTCAATTGATGCTGTATAAAATAACCTGCATGTTTATATATTCTTACGCCCAAATCACTCACACAGACTGCGAGAACGTCGCTTTTCTCCCGCTATTAAAAGCAAAAGCGCTACAAAACAAACTCGCTCGACAAAGACAGCTAAAAACAAAAACGTCACCCACGTCTCACAGCATCCGAAACCTCCAGGGGTTGGTTCCGAAGAAATAACAGGATTTTCATTGTGGAAAATGGGCCGGTTAGAAATACTGTCAACAAATACAGCGGAGCCTTTCACTCCAGAAACGCTTCCTCTGTTTGGCGCGCCTGCGCCTGGCATCGTTGCACTTCCGCTGTCCACAGAGTAATTCCCCCTGGAAGCGTTGACGGGCAGGTCAATGCCTCCGATGAATTCCGGCAAAGGGACGGCGTTGGCTGGTGGAACGGTGCTGAAGAGACCCGGATACAGCTGCGTGATCATCTCCTCCATTGGCATCACGCGGCGCGCGCATCTCGCGCATGCGTCGTTGCACGTCCACCATTTGTTGTGGTTGCCTCTGACGCCTGGCGTCCAGAACAGGTGGAGGAGGAAGAGAGGGAGGGAGAGGATGACCAGCACCTTGCGGCAAGCTGAAAACACACACAGGCAAGGTTTAAGGTGACTGAGAGCACCACCGTATCAATGGAGGGATTCTGCGGGCATCGCAGCAAAAAGAAAGAGGGACATTTTTCTGGGACTCTGGAGGCAGATGCCAGACAGTAACACTTAGTCTCAAGACTGTACAGCAGTGGTCAGTCGTTACTTGAACGCACAGGCTGGACTGGCAAATATTGTAAATACTAAGAGGCGGGGTCTGCAGGCTTCGGAGGGCCACCTACCAGGTTCAAAGCGCTGAAGTTAAAACAAATTTCCAATTTCGAATATGAATGTCAGTCTGTTGGCGGGATGGGCGAATCAGTTCAAATGGAAGATTAGACCCTACTTATCGGACATGAGAACAAGTCGCGTAAGGCGAAATAACAACATTTAGTCAAGCTGTCGAACTCACAGAATGAAACTGAACGCACTGTATTTTTTCACCAAGACCGCATACTCGTAGTTTCGTCAGTCCACCGCTCGTGGCAAAGGCAGTGAAATCGACAAGCCAGAATAGTGCGGTAATGGTCGCGCTGAGCAGGATAACACGCTTTTCTGTATCTCTATTCTTTTTAGCGTACTGAGTTTGTTTTTAATCCAAACATATCATATCTATATGTTTTTGGAATCAGGGACCGACAAGGAATAACATGAAATTGTTTCTAAATCGATTTCGGACAAATAATTGTAATCATAATTTTTATATTTTTAATTTTCAGAGCTTGTTTTTAATCCAAATATAACATATGTATATGTTTTTGGAATCAGAAAATGACGAAGAATAAGATGAAATTGTTTTTGAATCATTTAAAAAAAAATTTTTAATGACAAGTTTCCGATTTTTAATGACCAAATTCATCAATTATTTTTTAAGCCACCAACCTGAAATGCAATACCAAAGTCCGGCCTTCGTCGAAGATTGCTTTGCCAAAATTTCAATCAATTTGATTGAAAAATGAGGGTGTGAACTTTTACAAAAAGCCGGATATGATGTCTTCAAAGGTATTTATCGAAAAAATTAAAAAAAACGTCCGGGGATATCATTCCCAGGAACTCTCATGTCAAATTGGTCCAGTAGTTTAGTCTGAATCGCTCTACACACACACAGACACACAGACACAGACACACAGACACAGACACACACACACAGACACACAGACACAGACACAGACACACACACACACACACACCGGCACACACACACACATATACACCACGACCCTCGTCTCGATTCCCCCTCTATGTTAAAACATTTAGTCAAAACTTGACTAAATGTAAAAAAGAAGGGAGAGAGTGAGAGAGAGAGAGAGAGAGAGAGAGAGAGAGAGAGAGGGGGGGTTATCGTTCAGTCTATGTGCGTACATTTGCAGTTACACGACAACGGCCACAAAACTTACTGCACATGTATTTAAAGACTACCCGATGAAGCACCAACACAAATATCACAAATATCTGCATACACACTTGATGTGATTTACAAAAGCAAAACACCACATATATCTTCACGAAGACTGGTGCGTGGTTCGACAACACGGATTCATGAGAGGATCACACATTGTTCAAGTACGTGAAACACAATGAATAAACAAGTCGCGTAAGACAAGACGGCTTCGTCAATCCCCGCGAGGAGGAAATCGCCCATTTTTCACGTGCAAAACGAAGTGAAATTGACAAGCCAGAATAGCGCGGTGGCGTATTGCGCTAAGCAGGAAAGCGCGCTTTTCTGTACTCTTTTTAACTGTCTGAGCTTGTTTTGAATACAACATATCATATCTATATGTTTTTGGAATCAGGAAATGATAAAGAATAAGTTGAATTCGTTTTTGGATCGATTTCTTAAATTTCAATCGCAGCTACTAATCAACCTATTTTCGTTAATTGTGATCACATTTTAAGAGTAAACATGACATATGTATATATTTTTAGATTCAGAATTTGATGGAGAATACGATGCAATCACTTTTAAATCTGTCAGTGACATTTCGATTTTAATGACAACTTTTATGAGCAAACTAATGAACTAATTTTTGAGCTGCAGAGCTGAAATTCAATCCCCTAGTCCGGACTTCGTTGAATACTGCTTGACCAACTTTCACAAAAAAGCCGGATATGACGTCATTGAAGACATTTATCGAAAAAATGAATAAAAACTCTGGGGATATCATACCCATGCAGGAATTTTTATGTGAAATTTAAGTATGACGTGATATATTCTCACGCGCTTTTTGGACCCTGAATCGCCTTGGTCGATACAGATGACACAGAAGACGATATGCTCCCCTCGGACCAACATAAAAGCTGGTCTGTCAACGAGCCACCAAACATCTTATATTTATTATTTATTAATTGTTATGTTACCCACATTTAGACCGCCCTGATATGACCCTTCTTGGTCGGCTGGGCGTTAAGCAAAAAAAACCAAAACCCAACAACAACAACCCACATTTAGGAGAATTACGAGCATGATGTTTTAGCATATTTTTTTTCTCAGAAGACCAAATCAGCACTTACTTCAGCTGTAAAGCAGAAAGAAATGATCAAAGTTCGTTCATTTTATTTTTGAAACAAGAAAAACGTGTGCTTAATTTGTTAGTTCATTTTAGATTGGAATAATCAGTGTAATTTGTTCGCGTTGTTAGTTTTGTTTTCTGTTGCTGGCAAAAAATTGTGCTGTTGTTGCAATTTTACAGAAAACGTGAGACACATGCACAAAAATATGTTCCCGGTAACTTGACACTCTTTTTTTCCATTGTCTGCAAAACTTCAGACTTTACGATTTATTTTTGGTAATGAAAAGACGGGGGGGAATATTCATGCAACCAAAGAGCAGTTCCTATGTCCGTATCTCTAGCAAACCTCTCTTGGTATTTGCATCACATACATGTCTGACATATTAACGCTTTATCGGTCCACGTGTCTCATAAAGTGGTAACATACACCACGACTTAATCGACGTGCTCGTTGTCTACTGAAATTAATTACCCCTTTGTGACAAATGTGGTGTGAGACAAAGATAAAAACAACACCTGCATCAGCGTTAGCTAGCCTTAATTTGAGAGAGAGAGAGAGAGAGAGAGAGAGAGAGAGAGAGAGAGAGAGACAGAGACAGAGACAGAGAGACAGAAAGAAAGAGAAAGAGAAAGGGAGAGAAAGAATGAGAGAGATAGAGAAAGAAAGAGAGGAGAGAGAGAGAGAAGAGAGAGAGAGAGAGAAAACAAAAACAAAAGAGAGAGAGAGAGAGAGAGAGAGAGAGAGAGAGAGAGAGAGAGAGAGAGAGAGAGAGAGAGAGAGAGTTACCTCTTTGGTGTCGATCTGAAGAGCATTTCCCTTTCGCAAAATTGAAAAGAAATGTCGATGAATCGTAGCAGTGCAGCTGGATTCTGTCCATGCTTTTGTCTAATTGATACTTTTATTTTCATTTCCATAACATCAGAGAATGAACATCTTTTCTGTATCTTTGGCTGCAGTCAAAGTTTAAAAGGTCTTAAAAAGGTCTGCGAGACGTCAGCACAGGTTTTATGGAAATTGTGACGTTTCCAATATTAGACATAATATCGTTCATCGTAATTGACGCAGTTTTTGATTTAAAAAAAGTTCTCCTTTAAAAGAAATACGTACTTAACTCACTGTTTGACACAAACTGCATGGAGCAAAAAAACAAAATAAAAATACACACATTTTCTCACAAACTATCTTCACGGCCAATGATTGACAAATGTCCATCCTTTCAATTCCAACGGTTCCTCCGCATGGACATACACTTATCCTCTTCTGAAAGTGGACTGTTTGAAAACAAAGAACAAACCGATTAGATAGAGGAAGGGGAGGCGGAGACTTTAAAACCGGAGGGGCGTTGGCTGTAGGTTTTTCGCGACGGTACATAAATATCCCTGCTAACCACTAGCCTGCCTCTTCCTCTTAATGCCTTCTTCATCCTGTCATATTCCGTCTTTGTGGCCGCTGATTGCCATTCTCACTCGCCACAGCGGAAAACATTTAACAAAGCCGAGCAGCAGGCAACAGCTTAGCAGACGAGCCCACCACCACACAAGCAAACAAATAAAGGTGGTGGGGAAATCAATCAATCAATCAATCAATATGAGGCTTATATCGCGCGTATTCCGTGGGTACAGTTCTAAGCGCAGGGATTTTTTATTTTTTTAATATTTTTTTTATGCAATTTATATCGCGCACATATTCAAGGCGCAGGGATTTATTTATGCCGTGTGAGATGGAATTTTTTTTACACAATACATCACGCATTCACATCGGCCAGCAGATCGCAGCCATTTCGGCGCATATCCTACTTTTCACGGCCTATTATTCCAAGTCACACGGGTATTTTGGTGGACATTTTTATCTATGCCTAAACAATTTTGCCAGGAAAGACCCTTTTGTCAATCGTGGGATCTTTAACGTGCACACCCCAATGTAGTGTACACGAAGGGACCTCGGTTTTTCGTCTCATCCGAAAGACTAGCACTTGAACCCACCACCTAGGTTAGGAAAGGGGGGGGAGAAAATTGCTAACGCCCTGACCCAGGGTCGAACTCGCAACCTCTCGCTTCCGAGCGCAAGTGCGTTACCACTCGGCCACCCAGTCATTCTAGGAAAAAGGTAGGCCCGTCAAAAAGAAGAAGAAAGATAAGAAAAAGTAGAAAGAAACTGATAGAGGGAATGACGGAGTAAGTTAACGTGGACATTCTGCATCTTTCAACGAGAACCTACAGCACATTATTTTTTTCTCGCGTTAACGCCTGGGGAAGCTTTGTGGGTCAAGCTACGCATGCTGCATTGAGCCGAACGCGTAAGGTCATGATGTCGGCATGTGGGGGGCCACTCGGCGAGCGGCTTTGGAATATGCTCGCCCACCGCCCGCCGCGTTATCCAAGATGGCGGCGGTGTTTACACTGCGATGCCGTGTAGCGTGTTTCGATCTTCTCGGCGTGGTTTTCGACGTGACCCGAGGGATCCACCGCTTTTCAAGGTTCAGGGACTACCCCAGCTAAATTTCCCATCATAACTACATTCTCTCTGACGATTTCACTGACCGAATCGTCTACTAGTTTAAGAAGTACAACTTTTTTCATATCTCGCAGCAATCGTGCTTTCTTCGTCGCCATCGTGAAGCGATTTGCCTCGTTGTGAGCCCGTTGCATAGACCAATCCAGAGCGACTTTTCTCTGAGCGGGCTATTGTGATTCTGAGCAACGCATGGCTGGTGTAATACCCTCACCTTACTCCCCCCCCCCCCCCATCTCGCTCCGACTCTCTCCCCCCCCCCCCCCCAAACCCCCTTGTACATGTCCTAATGGCGAACCGCGTCATAAACCGGGTCAGGTCACACACTGCCGCATATTGTTAAACTTGCACACAAAGCATTACGACGCATTTTATGTTTCCTGTGAGGCTGCAGGTGTTTATGGGGAGAAAGAACACTTCGTGAAAACAGTTCTAAGATGATCTTTTGAAAAGTTCAGTGAAACCTGACTCGAGAGAGCTTTAAATTCGAAATCAGGATCAATGAACTACTCGGACTTGTTGTTAGCTGTTGTGACGCATTCCTTCGAAAATTCAATGTATTGACTGGATGTTGTCATATTGCTTTATGCGACCTGTTTTTCTTTTTCATGCATGCGTTTCTTCCTGTGAACTGGGGTTCTGTATCATGATCGTGCGAAAACTGGAGCGAGTTTGTAGAAAGAAAGAAAACCCAAGCCGAACCTGGGTTCGAACTCACGCTGATAGCGACAAACTGGTTTCAAAGCCAGCGCGTTACCGACTGAGCTACGAGTCCTTCCTCAGAAGCATAAGACGACGACAAGCCAGGCAACCCATGATACAAACGGGGCTAGCTTAGCATCGCATTCGTAAACTTGGAATTTCACGAACAGAAATCTAAAACATAGACACGGATATGGGCCCCCGCCCATCAACAGCTGCTTAAAATGTATTTGTTGTAAAGTCTGAATCCAAACCACTGACAACTGGTCGCACCTTTCTCGTGAACCAATGGTCTTCGCGAAGGCAAACATACGGCGACATCTGACGCGGTCTGACCGCGAAGGACAACAACCTGAAACCAAAGGACATCGCCCATGCTTTTAAGAGGTCATTGTTCCCACAAATGGCCAGTACACGGCATACTAATGCTTGGCGATGGCACGCTATTAGTTTTCCCCTCGTTTGTAAGCGAAGAAGAAGGACCCCACCCTAATTCCTTTCATCTATCTTCAAGTGGGTTTCTTGCCCTTTACCCGACTTTAACCAGTGACACTTATTCAGTTCTGTGTACCATGATTACAAAATAGCCCCATGCTGATAGTTTAAAGGTCCACTCCACCTCATACAAAAAAAGCACCAGTGTCTTTTACAAAATTAGTTCTGAAAAAATAGCACTGTGTACAGAGAGCACCTAGACTAGTTATTTTTGGTATGTGACCAAGTAAAGGGATGATCCTGTCCCATGTAAAAGCCTGACCAGATCTGAGACGAAGTGTTTTCATGAGGCGTAGTGGGCCTTTAACTCTCGTGAAAATGTGTACATACCTGCAAAAAATATGTATTGTTGGTTAGGATATAGGAATAATGTGTAGTTTCTTGTGCTAAGTGTTTGATCCGACTGCATGCTTTTGTTCATTGATTCAATGATTCATGCTCAATGCAATAAGTAGCAGTACGTTTTTGCAGTAAGTTCTTCTTCTTCTTCGTCTGCGTTCGTGGGATGAAACTCCCACGTACACCCGGTTTTTTTGCACGAGTGAATGTTTACGTGTATGACCGTTTTTATCCCGCCATTTAGGCAGCCATACGCCGCTTTCGGAGGAAGCATGCTGGGTACTTTCGTGTTTCATTCCGTTACTTGGAAATTCGGGTCGCTTCCTCTCAGTGGAAAGCTAGTTCTAAAAAAACGTTCTTCACTGTGACGTGTGATGTGTCTCCATTAGTTAAAATCAGATGAGCTATATAGCTTAGATTGACTCACTTTCAAGAAAGCCAACTCTTCTAATGTTAACAAAATCCAACACTGAGTTAATTCTGAACATGATCTAAATTCATTACTGATGAAATAGACCAGATGACCCACTCCTTAGATTGGCGTGTATTGGGGATATGTTAGTAAAGTGTGCAAAACGCTAGTTTCTTTGTCATAAGCGTGAGTGTATATAAAGTACCACATACATTATCAGTAAAAGGGTAATTTTAAGGCAAGTTTCTTTTAAAGACAAAGTTGACTTAAAGGCACAGTAAGCCTCCCGTAAACCATCACAGATACTGTCAGGCTTTTACACACGGTACAAACACCCTTCCATTTGGACGCTCACCAAACGGTAACATCCTAGGTGCCCTATGTAAAGAGCGAGCAATGTTCAAAGAAATAATTTTGCGGAGAGAGTGTCAGAGACAATCGGACCGTGGTGCGTTTTGGCGATAGATCTAACTTTTAAAATCTAAATAATAAATTGACAGCTTGTTACACAAACATTCTTAAATCATAAAAGAATTCTTTTTTCATCAAAACAAGATCAGTACAATTCGAAATTTGAAAGTTTGAAAAAAGAAAAGCCCGGAAGCAGGGTCACGCAAGGTCGTGGTTCTTGTAGCAGACGACGGTTTATACCTATCGCCAGTTCCTCTGAACAGTCAAAAGCCATCGCTAGAGTTCTTGTGAACCACAGCCGTTTGTTTTGTGCATAGTCAGAGGTACTTAATAACGTGCTATTGCAGATAAGCTCACAGCGAGTCGCATTCAAATTACTAACTGACGACTACATTGTGAAAAAGGGAAACTTGATCACACGGGTTCACGATGGCTCAGGGGTAAGATAAACCACGCAAAAATAAATTCTTTGCAAATTGCTCGCTCTTTACGGAGGGCACCTAGGTTGTTCCCGTTTGGTGAGCGTTCAAATGGAAGGGTGTTTGTACTGTGTGTAAAAGCGTCGACAGTATCTGTGTTGGTTTACGGGAGGCTTACTGTGCCTTTAATTCACATGGATGTGGACTAAGAAAGAATAAACAAGTCGCGTGAACCGATATAAAAACATTTGGTCAGTCGTTATCAAACTGTAAAGATCAATAACAGAAGCCAGTCATCACCGAGTCTACCTTCAGATAGTCTCGGCTAACCACACCCGAAGACCGAGCCGGTTCAAAACTTGACTAAATGTAAAAAGCAAAATTAAGGTGAGGAAAAGGAACATGTCTGTCTTCTCGCAAATCACAGGATCGTTTTGATCGTCACTCTATTGTTTGAAATATGACATTTATCGTAGCTATATCTTTTAAGCTAACTGACAGGGGATCAAACACAAGCACTTGGGACTTAAACACTCCCGCGCGGTTAGCTTTTATTTTGACAGGCCAATCTGTTTGCTTCTGAAGCGGACACCCACGCACTTGGACACACACACACGCGCAGGCAAGGAAACAATAAAACCGGCTACCAGAGCAAACCGTGCACGATCATTTAGAGACACAGACACAGACACAGAGACACAGACACAGAGACACACAGACACACACGCGCGCGCGGACAGACAGACACACAGACACACAGAATAACACACGCACACACATACATACACCCCACACACATACACAGAAACACACACACGCACGCACGCACACACACAGAACGCAAGTACGGACGCACACACACACACACACACACACACACACACACACACCACAGGACAAAAATAGTCGCGTGCGCGGTACAAGAAAGGGGATTAGTTCTGCTATAATAGTACAAGGGGGACCGTAATTAAGAACAATGATAGACGTAACCGGTCAGAGAGAGGTCAAATATTCCACCATTTCTCATTCGTCACCGACATTCTCCTCACTTCTCCAGAACTTCTGCAACAAAGAGCTACTTTGAAGGGAGATAAACCCAGACAAGGCACACTACAAGCAAAAGGCTGACAATAAACACAAATTTGGGGTTATGAGTAATCGCAGGACAGGTAACTCCGGACACTTTTGAGGCCAGCAGGTATGACCTCCCATGCTGGTGTTGGTGAGTCAATCGCCGAGAATCCGGCTTGATAGAAAGAAACAAGCCATAAAACTCAAGGACGGCCATGTTCGCGACAAACGAGTCGCGGTACCACCGACTTACCACTGACGTTGAAGGCAACAAAAGAGTAATTGTTAACGGGAGATAAGTCAAAAGTAAGAGGCTACATGATAGTTAATGGGGTCATATTCTTCAAACGACATTGGATGTTGATGTTGGTGTTTACAAAAAAAATCTATTTGTTTACTACCAGGAAGTTTTTATTTGAATGCACGCAAAACTAAACTAGACTAAACGAATTGAAGCGAAACGAAACTATCAGTAACTACAGAGAAACGAATGGAAAAGTGACAGACAACGATCAAAAACAACGAAACAGAGAAGAACCATCCCCCTCAAAAACAAACAAACATAAACAAAACTAAACAAATACAAAAAACAATAAAGCTACCGAGACAATCACTCTTTTTTATTGCTCAAACCTTAGGGGCAGCGTATCTGTGCCGTCCAGAGGTGACGTACGATGCCTGATAACCATTACAGCAAAACAGGCTAAAGGCTATCAGGAAACAATGACGGGACATGCTGCATGTACGCAGACACACAGTTGACTTAAGAACGGAACAGACGGTGACGGCAGAATGATAGCTCCATTCATGAGCGATACGAGGGGTGACTCATGTGCAGAACAAGCAAAGCCTCCTGTCAAACGTCTTGTTTGAGGTCCCCCTGAGCGGCCTCCGTGGGTATGTCGCACGTCTTGTTAGTGGTTAACCCCACGAGACCTTGTCTCCTACCAGACACTCCGCGGAAACAACCAACGTCGGTTCCCGTGATCATAATTATCATGGAGGTTGCGGGGAAAACGAACGAATATTCAGTACGAAACAGAGACGAAGATGACGTCATTTTTCTCCTCTCCGACTGCCAGTGTAATAACACCCGTTCTGCCTCCTACGGAACGGTCTTCAAGGAGACTAACTGATGTCACCAAAACGGGATATTACACCGGTCTTAGAGTTGCAAAATGATGTAACCTTTGTCTTTTGGTTCCGTACTGAGTAACCGGACGTTCTCCCCGCAATTCCTACAATGTCCCGTGCCAACGGACACTACAGAGTGCGTTATGACGTATTCCTAACAGAACAAAACAGCAGTCATTGGCATTTTATTGTCTGGGCATAGACGTCTCAACTTAAAATGCACGTGTACCGACCGACCCACGATAAAAACTTAATGTCAAAATCCAACAACCTGGCTGCGTTCTGTACAGAGTTGGATTGTTTTGTTTTTGTTGAATTAATTTCGCTTGCGGTTGAAAAAAACCAACAATACAAGAACAAACAAGTCGCGTAAGGCGAAATTACTGCATTTAGTCAAGCTGTGGAACTCACAGAATGAAACTGAACGTAGATGCTCCGCCTGGCGTCTGGCATTATGGGGTTAGTGCTAGGACTGGTTGGTCCGGTGTCAGTCCGCCGCTAGTGCAAAAGGCAGTGCAAGTGACGAGCCTGTTTGGCGCGGTAGCGATTGCGCTGTGCTTCATAGCACGCGCTACTGTACCTCTCTTCGTTTTAACTTTCTGAGCGTGTTTTTAATCCAAACATATCATATCTATATGTTTTTGGAATCAGGAACCGACAAGGAATAAGATGAAATAGTTTTTAAAACGATTTCGGAAATTTAATTTTGATCATAATTTTTATATTTTTAATTTTCAGAGCTTGTTTTTAATCCAAATATAACATATGTATATGTTTTTGGAATCAGAAAATGACGAAAAATAAGATGGAACTGTTTTTGGATCGTTTAATAAAAAAATAATTTTAATTACAAGTTTCCGATTTTTAATGACCAAATTCACTCATTAGTTTTTAAGCCACCAAGCTGAAATGCAATACCAAACCCCGGCCTTCGTCGAAGATTGCTTTGCCAAAATTTCAATCAATTTAATGGAAAAATGAGGGTGTGACAGTGCCGCCTCAACTTTTACAAAAAGCCGGATATGACGTCATCAAAGGTATTTATCGAAAAAATGAAAAAAAAACGTCCGGGGATATCATACCCAGGAACTCTCATGTCAAATTTCATAAAGATCGGCCCAGTAGTTTAGTCTGAATCGCTCTACACACACACAGACAGACAGACAGACAGACAGACAGACAGACAGACAGACAGACAGACAGACAGACACACACACACACACACACACACACACACACACACACACACACACACACACACACACACACACCACGACCCTCGTCTCGATTCCCCCCTCTATGTTAAAACATTCAGTCAAAACTTGACTAAATGTAAAAACACACCAAAAAGACCAGTCATAGTTTTACGATGGCCTTCTACACAAGGGTCATCTGAAATATATGTTATAGTGGAACCCTCCTGTGAGTACCAACCGAGTAAACACTTTGCCCCCTCCTCCCTCCCCCCCCCCAATCCCGACCCACCCTTTTTTGAAGACCTTGCTTTTCAGATTTTCTGTTCATAACTCTATTGTAAGACTCCCTAATTTCAGACTATGAGTAACTAAGTCTTGGTGGAAAGGCCCACAGATTGACAACATGTATTGTTGCACGACTTGTTTTCATTTTGTTTTTCTTGTCTCGGAGATAGAGCGACAGATTCAGAAAAAAACCGATTTAGATAAGAGAAAATGACGCAACGATATATCAAATGAATATATCTGACCATATCTGACCAACAAGCGGGCTGGTCATTATGGTATACCAAAATAGTGGGAGGTTTCTACATATAAGTAATCACAGCTCCAGTCTAGTCTATCATCTTCTACGCCTATCGTAAGCTGCTGACTACTGACCCGCTAAGAGGTAGCTATGTTAATTTGTATTTCGCGGCGTCTTCGCGGTATAAATCCCTTGTTGTCTACATCTTTGCTCCTGTTCACGGATGAGTGCAAGGGAAGATGTATACTCATCACACCGTAAAGTGATGATGCTTTCCAACGTGCAGTGCAAACGGTCTAGGGACCCATGTGCACTCGAGTCAGGACAACGTGTCCGCTTGCATGGGGAAACAGAAAAATTCGTTATTGAAAGGGGCTAGGCAACATACACCTATTGACATTGACGTAAACTTACTCACCTGTACAAAAATAAAACGATTTTTCGATTATCAATCGACGCAATAATAATCTTCCAAGCAGTCATCTTCTGCCGTCATTAAACGAACTTCGACAAAACCGCCATGCTTATCAATGTCAAGGTCAGTTTTCACGCTCTTAGTTTTTATTAGGTTTTTCATACCATGCTCTTCGCTGAAACTGTCACGCGGTAATGACTGTGGTATATATGTATACATTTATTATGTACACCTTTGTATACTAAATAACTTCCTGACCAGACATGTTCTATGTGGATGATGTTTTTGTTACTCGGTGTATGTGTGTACAATAAACGTTTGCGCCAGGATTTAATACAAAACCGGCACGGTTGGCCTAGTGGTAAGACGTCCGCCCCGTGATCGGGAGGTCGTGGGTTCGAACCCCGGCCGGGTCATACCTAAGACTTTAAAATTGGCAATCTAGTGGCTGCTCCGCCTGGCGTCTGGCATTATGGGGTTAGTGCTAGGACTGGTTGGTCCGGTGTCAGAATAATGTGACTGGGTGAGACATGAAGCCTGTGCTGCGCCGACTTCTGTCTTGTGTGTGGCGCACGTTATATGTCGAAGCAGCACCGCCCTGATATGGCCCTTCGTGGTCGGCTGGGCGTTAAGCAAACAAACAAACAAACAAATTTAATACAAACACACAGAAGAAGACAATTAATTAAAAAAGAACAATGATGATAGCATGCAAATACATTTAGTTTGTTCCGGCTTTCTCCTCGTGAAATTGACAGAATCTCACAAGAAATCTGCTGAAAGGAAAACATGGCTTTGGAAATATATAGCAGATAAGTTACGTTTCAAATTAAATCCACTAAAAACCTTATGATCAGGCTTTCACTTAGAAATATAGTTAGTGCAGGTATTCACGTTTCCCAAGTGCGGTCGACCTCAGATGGACGCAGACACTGAAGACATATAAGCAACCGCAAGAGCTAAAACACGCAGACGACAGGACTTTTTCATTAGCTGAGTCCTAACCTCAGCGATGACGTCAAACTCTCCGCCATCAGAAACGCGGCTATTGACCTCAGCAGTTCAACAGAAACAGAGCACTCTCCACAGCCTTAAGGATTCCACTCCTCCACGTCGATTCATCTTAGTGTCTCTGTCGACGCCTGCTTGCAATAAAAGTGAGCATAGGGCGTCATCATACAAAAAGAACCCGTCACATTCTCCAAACCGGAAGAATGCCAACATTATGTCTCAGGTAAGGGCAGTTATAACGTTAACGTACCGTGGGATCGATAGAGAGTGGAGCACACAAACACGAACGGAGCGCTCGGGAACCGATCAGTCGACTCGGACCCGCCTCTATGCTCGAAAAGTAACGAGTTACTCGAACTAAAATTGTACCTTTTCGCCCCAAGCCCCATTAGCGCAGTCGGTAGCGCCTTGGGACGCTAGTCCGGTAGCTTAGTTTTCGAGTCTCTCCGTCAGCTAAGATTAAAAAAAAATCTGTTAATACTCTTCTTCTTTTTGTAAACTCTTGCTTTAACTGGTATTTATCACTATACAGCAGTGACTAATCATATATAAATCATTCATTTTAAATCTTTCAAGGTCTGTAACATGAAAAACATGTGCACGATTTCCACACTAGTGAGTTACTTCCATTGAACGGTTTCCCAGAATTCCTTGTTCTATTATTGGTAACATCAGCTCGTATGAAAAGCCGAAAGGACGCATGTCGATTGCAGCCAATGTCTTATATTTACTTGGCGATAATCCACTTGTGTTTGTGCCGATTCTCAAAGCCAGAAAGCGCAGACATGGTAATGTAATTCATTTATGTCACCTATCAACGTAACCGAATGGAACTCGTCTCTTTATGTCAACTTTATTGACTACGAGAAAGCGTTTGACAGCGTTGACCGACAAAGCCTCTGGAAACTGCTGAGACATCATGGAGTGCCGGAAAAGATCACCAACATCATCAGGAACTCATACGAGGGTTTGACCTGCAGAGTAGTCCACGGCTGTCAACTAACAGATGCCTTCCAAGTGAGAACAGGCGTGATACAAGGATGTCTACTATCGCCTTTCCTGTTCCTACTTGTGATTGACTGGGTGATGAAGGCATCCACAGCCCAGAAGCGGAACGGAATCCAGTGGACACTCTGGACACAGTTGGATGACCTGGACTTTGCAGATGACGTGGCCCTTCTTTCCCATACCCAACAACAAATGCAGGAGAAGACCAGCACTGTGGCCAACAACTCCGCTCGATTTGGCCTCAACATCCACAAGGGGAAGAGCAAGGTCCTTAGGACCAACGCAACAGCCAACATGACCCCCATCACGCTGGATGGTGAAGCACTGCAAGAGGTAGACAATTTCACCTATCTCGGAAGCATTGTCGACAAGCAGGGTGGCACGGACGTTGATGTTAGAGTCCGGATTGGCAAAGCAAGAGCAGCTTTCCTTCAACTGAAGAACGTATGGGCATCAGCAGACCTGAGCATCAACACCAAGCTCAGGATTTTCAACACCACGGTGAAGTCAGTCTTGCTGTATGGAGCCGAAACCTGGAGAACTACAGTTGCCATCACAAGAAAAATCCAGACCTTCATTAACACCTGCCTCAGAAGAATCCTCCGAATTCGCTGGCCTGACACCATCAGCAACAAAGACCTTTGGCAGCGAACAAAACAGATATCCGTAGAACAGGACATTCTGCAAAGACGCTTCCGGTGGATTGGCCACACACTCTGTGTCACGATCTGGTGACATAGACCAAGAAAGTGTCACTCAGTGGGGTGCCTTCTCTTGGTCAATTGCGACTGAAAGCGCCTGTGCGTGAGTCGGGGCTACACGGCAGAGTTTTGCTGACAGCGCAGAGCACGGGATTTGTGGCGCACGGATTTTTCGGGGATAATTCTGCTTTGCGAGGCAGAATTGTGGATAGCTGAACTTGATATGTGACAAGGTCAGTCACGTGTTATTGGCTAGGTGGTCTGTGAGAGACACAAGGACGGGGCACTTGACACTCAGCGGCAGAAGAAGAAGGATCGAATACGACGGTTTCTAGAGTATGATGGATTTCACCGAATAGAATATTCGGCACTCTAGGGGAACTTCAGCGAGTTATCACCTTCTCACTGCCACATGTTTTGCTGAGGACGAGTCGTCAAATCTTTCCTTCGTCGTGCGATGGTCTTCGCATAAGTATTCGACAAGGGGTTTCTGGATGTTGTTGTCACTGTTGACGAACAGAGGCCATTCCAGGGAGGAAGCGGGTTTTGCTTCCATGAGAGTGCTACATTCATATGCTGTTTGAGGTAATAAATCATTATTTAACGCTGTTGACGAGTCTGTGTTTGTGGAATGAAATACTCTCTGTTGTTCTTTCCAGGTTAGCGCATAATTTGCTCTCTGTGACGCTAAAATACTAACCTGTATATGGTTTTTGCAGGTAGGGAGAGAAGGACGAAAAATGGCTGTTTTGTTGTTGTGGGAAGTCCGTTTGTGCAGGCCCACGTGCTCGATGAGATATGTAAAGATGACATGTTTAAAGGTGGAGGGTGAGGGGTAGCTGACATGTTTAGTGCACCGATGCTTTCTGTTTGCAGCCTTTTCCTAACTTCTGTTCGGCTGCCTTCTGCGGGACCACGCTAACCAGCACACCGGCTAACCAGCGAACCGGCTAACCAGCTAACCAGCGAACCGGCTAACCAGCTAACCAGCGACTGGGTGCGGCGCCTGATGCCTCCACAGTTCCCTGCTTCGTCACCACGCTAACCAGCACTTCATTCGACGGAGCAGTTGTGGAGGCTAAAAAGACTAATTACAGGCCGTCCACCCAGTGTCCAAAGAAAGCTAAGTGCACCATGTCTTTGCACCCCGTTGACCACCGTTGTTATTTTTGCTATCTGTGATTATACTCGAGTAGTGACGACGTGGGGTGTGTGACACCTGCATGAACTAGCACTTTTGGAGCAGAACAGTCGTATTTTCTTATCTTTACACGGGATCAGCGTGTTACTATAATTTTCTATATTCTAACTGGCATTTTGTCAGTGACCGGCATTGGTTTTTTACGTTTTTGTGAACGTAAAAGAACATATTTTGAGTGAAGTCTCGAGGGAGGTGGCGAGTTTTTACATAAACAGGCGTCTGAAACTTATACTTTTGTTGTCTCTATTTAATTGTATGACTGCGAGAGTGGATCGTGGTGTGGTTAGTTAGTTAGTAGTAACTAACCGTTTCATAATCACCTTAAGTGATATATTGAAACGTGACACTCTGCAAGACGACAACCAGCATCACGCGACAGGCCCTCACATGGAACCCGCAGGGCAAGAGGAGACGAGGCCGGCCGAGAAACACCTGGCGTCGTGACTTGGAGGCAGAGGTGAAACACATCGGCTACACCTGGAGACAACTGGAGAGATTGGCCCAGGATCGGAGTGCCTGGCGAGCTCTTGTTGGCGGGCTATGCCCCGGACGGGGTCAAAGGCATAGATGAGATGATGATCAACGTAACCAAAAGCATGTCAGATCTGTTATAACCAAAATGAATGAACGTGTTCAAACCATCCCGATGTCCACACAGCGTATTTACGCGCTTGGCAATGATACAAACAGATTTAAATTGCATCGCAGCTGCCTGAAACACGATCGTACACATTTTTGTGTGCTACATTTTGTTGTTGTTGATATCCGGTATATCTTATTGTCAATTCCTTCAAGGAAATTCCCTGAATAGAGGGTAACCTCACTGGACTGTAAATCTTATCCAATCCAATCCATCCAAAACTTACTAACTAAACATACGCTCTGGCCGACCGACCGTTCAACCGACCAACCGAATCACAAACTGACTATCTAACTTTTCCCCCGACCGACCTGTCGACTTTCTATTTGAATGGACATTTTGACACTAATAACAAATGGACAAATGTAAAATATGCACAGGAGCATAAGATTATGTTAGTACTTAGATGTTAAAAAGAAAGTGCATCCAAAAATGTTGAAGTCTATATGATAGAATCATCTTAAGGCTGTGTAAGTCTGCGAGACGTAACTGTCACTTGGTGATGCCAGTGCTTATACATCTGGCTAGGTGACGATAGACGCTCATGTATACTTACTTATGATTTTTTAATATTTTTAAAGAAGAAAATAATGTAAGTCGAGAAGATGATAATAAATTCATAAAGATTAAAACAAAATGCGCGTTAAAATTCAACGTTTGATTCTCCAGTTGATCATTTACGTTACGTTAGATAGTATTATATATACATATATTTATATATGTATTTAACCTTAACTTAATGTAGCCGCACTTGTAACCTGCCTGGCATTTTTTACGTGTTGAATATATGGTCGGACATAAAGCCATATTTTAATTCATATCTTGATATATGGATTTGCTTTTGCGTGAGCAACATGCAAAGCATAAATCTATTGTTTTCGGTGTCAAAAGTGATCGACAGAGTAAACACAAGGAACTTAGTCGATAAATATCGACAGGGGGCCGACAAATGGTTTAAATGGGAAATGTGTGTATATGGGTGTGGGTTTGAAACAAACAAACAAACCAACCCATGTGAACCCCGGGCCGCAGGCCTTCGATGTAGTGATTGAAAAAAAAAGGATGTTCTCAAATGGTTCAATTCTCATTTGGTCTGATTCTCAAATGGTACCGGTATACTCCCCCCCCCCTGGCCGCAGGCCTAGGAGTAAAATTTTTATAGACACTGACCTTCTTCCCAGGGGTCATTGACCCAGTTTTAGCTATGAGAGGTGGTTCGCCCAGAGGCTGTAGAGTATACTGGGGCGGTCTCTTTGATGTCTTGAGAGGAAACTTGGCCAGGGTAGTACATGCACCAGA
>NC_090245.1:85723358-85750858 GCF_037325665.1 Littorina saxatilis
AGAGAGAGAGAGAAAGAGAAAGAGAAAGAGAGAGAGAGAGAGACTGATACAGAGAGAGAGAGAGATAGATAGAGAGAGAGAGAGAGAGAGAGAGAGAGAGAGAGAGACTCAGTGACAGACAGACAGGCAGACAGACAGGCAGACAGACAGACAGACAGACAGACAGATACAGACACAGAGAGACAGAAAGAATAACAGACAAGAAAAGGGAAAAACCCCACTTGCAGCAGAATAAAATACTGGCATTGTGAATGTCTTCAAACCTTTGAATGAGTATTCTGTTACTATAGTATAGGAATTTGTGTGATGAAAATAAGCATAGCAATTCAGTTCTAACTTGTTGGTCTTCCTTTCTTTTCTTTTTATATTTAGTCAAGTTTTGACTAAATATTTTAACATCGAGGGGGAATCGAAACGAGGGTCGTGGTGTATGTGCGTGTGTCTGTGTGTGTGTCTGTGTGTGTGTGTAGAGCGATTCAGACTAAACTACTGGACCGATCTTTATGAAATTTGACATGAGAGTTCCTGGGTATGAAATCCCCGAACGTTTTTTTCATTTTTTTGATAAATGTCTTTGATGACGTCATATCCGGCTTTTCGTGAAAGTTGAGGCGGCACTGTCACGCCCTCATTTTTCAACCAAATTGGTTGAAATTTTGGTCAAGTACTCTTCGACGAAGCCCGGGGTTCGGTATTGCATTTCAGCTTGGTGGCTTAAAAATTAATTAATGACTTTGGTCATTAAAAATCTGAAAATTGTAAAAAAAAATAAAAATTTATAAAACGATCCAAATTTACGTTTATCTTATTCTCCATCATTTTCTGATTCCAAAAACATATAAATATGTTATATTTGGATTAAAAACAAGCTCTGAAAATTAAATATATAAAAATTATTATCAAAATTAAATTGTCCAAATCAATTTAAAAACACTTTCATCTTATTCCTTGTCGGTTCCTGATTCCAAAAATATATAGATATGATATGTTTGGATTAAAAACACGCTCAGAAAGTTAAAACGAACAGAGGTACAGAAAAGCGTGCTATGCAGCATAGCGTAACCACTACCCCGCTCTTCTTGTCAATTTCACTGCCAATGCTGTGAGCGGTGGACCACGAGTATACGGTCTTGCTGCGTTGCATTGCGTTCAGTTTCATTCTGTGAGTTCGACAGCAACTTGACTAAATATTGTATTTTCGCCTTACGCGACTTGTTTTTCTTTCTTCTTTTAAATCAAATGCGATTTACGATGCATATTCCAGCACACTTGGTTCGGCCTAAATGATACTGGTTAAATCCATTAATGGTGAAAGCATGACTGAATTAAATTCTACATTATAATACACAATAAAACCATTTCCTCATTATCTGACGCCAAGTGATTAATTAAAATCATGTTTTTGGGGTAGTACATCTGATATTTGTCCGGACACAAGACATCCTCTGAACGTATCCGATATTTGTTTTTAAATGTGACGGGCAAAATGTTATCTACCCTTGTTGCATTGTCTCTTCCAATATTAGACCCGTCAATTGAAAATAATGTCTATAATTACTTTAACTCAGGAAATCGGGAACATTCTCGTGTAGTGTATTGATAAAAGATGAATTCATTAGATTGTTTTAATAATGATTGAATTACCAGGTTATACATGTATACACATTCCATGGTATGCACGGTATATACTATTCAGGTAGACTGCACCTGGTTTACGAGATTCTTCCGTTTGTGCTTAGCTAACTTGAGCTAGCATCGTCGATCTTAGATCATGATCAAAAATCTCAAATAAGGTACTAGGAACTTGAATGCTTTAGTCAACACAAACCAAAGGTGTTCCTCGTGATTTGTTTAAATATTTTCTGTTTAGGTAATGTATTGCAGTTCTTTCAGATTAAGCAAAGTTAACAACATCCTGTCATTGTCAAATCTACAGCATATACTAATACAAACACAACGCAAAATGTGACATCTTGTATTATCACAACTTTAGTTTGTAATGTAGTCATAGACTAATCACGACAGGGACATAAATAATAAACAGCAAAACTAGGTCCAAACCAAAGAATTATCTTGATAAAGAATAAGATAAGTAACTCACATTAGAACAAGTGCATTCAGCTTACTGAATTAAATTTATGCTCAGAAATGATTTATCTGGATTTAATTGAAACCATACAATCATAACATGTTATGGCAGCAACAAAAGTATGATAACGAAGAGAAGATAGGCAAGATCTCTGTTATGAAATGTTCAACCTATCCTCACATATCTTGAGCGCTTTGAACGATCTCAATATTATAAGGCATACAGGGGTCATGGAGATTGCTGCTGTCCTTTTCAGACTATATATTATGTAGTTTTAGAAATTTTTGGAATGTTATTTGAATTAAAGAAATGATCGGCTATAGGGTTGTTTTACGTTAAAATCTTGGGTCGTTGTTCTCTCTCTTTTTAAGCGTGGTTTCACGAAATTGATCAGGAGACTGCTTCAGAAGGTAAACGCACATATAGACATACCACAACTGGTGTTTTGATACAAAGTCTGGTAAAACAGGTTTTGGAGCATCTATACTTACTGGTTGGTTTTATCGATGATGCAGTTGTCATTAGGTTTTTATTATGGTGAAAATGACGATAACATGAACATCTTACAAAGGGTAGTTCCCTCAAAACTAACTGATATTTAATTACTTAATTCTGTGTATCTTATGCAGTTACGGACCTGCACATATTAAGTATTTACATGTATATTGTTTCACTCTACAGGATGTTGTTGCATGGACAGTCTAACAATTCAGCTGGTCCTAGCTGTTATATTTACAATCATGTATAGGGTACTCTCTCCACATGCATATAATTGCATTATATTGAGACTAGTAAAACGTATATTTATGAAGATATTTTAACGATGTTGTGAATGCTATTTTTGCTCAAATGAATGCTGGTAAACGTATACACCACAAAAATGCCGAAGAACATAATTTTTTAATGATATTCATTAACAATTGCAGCAAGAATTTGACGCATTTGCTAACCTTGAGTTAACTAAAGTCGATAGTACCTGACAGTGCCACAGTTCGTTTTGTAAATGTTACTTTAGACGAAGTCATTTGTCCAGTAGTCACACATACATTATATATGTCGTAATCGTGTGTATATTGTGTGTTTCAAATGTCTGTGGTATTGTTAGAATTTCTCTGGGGTTTCTTTAGTGTTAACATCTTGTTTCGATCGCGTGTTAATCGAAATCATGTTCTGGTACTGCATTTAAGATATGTATAATACACGTTTTAGGATAACATTTACACTTTGTAGATGGTATGTTGATGATGCTCTGAGTATTCTGAAAATGTGTTTATGATGTAGCGATATTTTGAGTATTGTAAACAGGTGTACGCTGTGTATCGGTAATGCTTTGAGTGTCGCAAACTTTTCTGATAATCTGTGTGATAATGAGCTTTACAAACACTTACAAATGATACGTTAGCAATGCTCTGCAAGTTGTAACAATTTGCAATGGTGTTTTACAATCGATTTGAATAGTTAACATTTGCAGAATTAGTAATGGTTTAAATGTTGAACATATGAAGATGGTGTGTTAAGTGTGGTTTGAGTATTGTTGACATTTTAGATGTATTTTAAGAAACGTTTTAAGTATTCTTAACATTTCTAGGTGGAGCATTAGACATTCTTCAAAAATATAAAAAATGGTATTGAGGATGTTTGCGTATTTTCAAAATTGTAGATGGTGTGTTAGAAACGCTTTGACTCTCTCTAACATTTGTAGGTGGAATATTACCAATGCTTTAAATGTCAGAAACGATTGCGGAAGGTTTGTTAAGGATGTATGTGTACAGTTAACAATCATGTAAGATGGTGGTTTACACACGTGTTGAGTATTCTTATCAATTCTCTATGGAGATTTACAAATGCTGTAAAGGTCAGTAACATGTGGTGTGATTGAATGTGTGAGTGCTGCTAACATTTTAAATGGTATTTTACAAACGTTTTGCATATTTTTCTCAATTCTCGATGGAGTATTACTAATGCTTTAAATGATAGAAACATTTGCTAGTGATGGGTTAAGGATGTATGTTTAATATTAACATTTCAGATGGTGGACCATTCACACAAGTCTTAAGTCCTTTTAATATTTCTAGGTAGAGTATTAGTAATGCTTCAAAGGTTAGAAATAGGTGGTATATTAAGTATGTATGAGCATTTAAAAGGTTAGATGGTGTTTTAAATTTTTTTGGGGGGTGTTTTAACATATTAATGTTGGGTATTACTGATGCCTTAAAATGTTAGAAACAGATGCAGATAGTACGTTACGCATGTATGAGTATATTGTTTACAGATAGATGGTGTTTTATAAACGTTTAGTATACATTGGTAAAATCTGTAGGGTTGAGTAGTACTAATACTTTACTTGTTAAGAACATTTGTCGGGTGTGTGTTATAAGTATTATTGATATGTAAGATGGTGCGTTAGATACTCTTTAACATTGTTGTCATTTGTAGGCTGTGTATTTTAATACATCAAACGTACAAAACATTGAATATGTAAGATGGTGCGTTGGATACTCTTTAACATTGTTGTCATTTGTAGGCTGTGTATTTTAATACATCAAACGTACAAAACATTGAATATGTAAGATGGTGCGTTAGATACTCTTTAACATTGTTGTCATTTGTAGGCTGTGTATTCTAATACATCAAACGTAGAAAACATTGAAGATGTTGTGTTTTTGCGTATTAATAACAATTATAATGATGTTTTTTGGGACGTATTGAGTACTGTAAACAATTGCAGATGGTCTTTTATTAATGTTTGAGTTTTGCAAACATGCTAAGAGTGTAATTGGCATGTGTGAAGTAGTCTAACGTTTTCAGAAATGTTGTCTAATGATTGGTGTACAGCAACTATGTTCAAAGTTCGAGTTATGTTCGAGATATTTGTAGAGACTGTGTTAGGAATGATTTCAGCATTGAACATTTTTGCAGATGATGTGTTTCAATGTTCACAGTATCACAAACATTTTGGAAATGGCTTGATAGAAGTATGCTTAGTTTTCTAAGTACTTGGAGATGATGTGTCAGGGGTGATATCTTAACACAAGAAAGGTATGATTTTTTAAGAAATGAGGCATCAACACAAACACATTGTCCCTAAGTACACAGCATAAAGAGACAACTACGATCGAGGTATTTGCATTGTTTCAAATTCTATCTTCATGACTCAGAGAGAAGGAGGGAGGGAGAGAGAGAGGTAGAGAGAGAGAGAGAGAGAGAGAGAGAGAGAGAGAGAGAGAGAGAGAGAGAGAGACAGAGAGACAGAGACAGAGAGACAGAGAGAGAGTAGCATGTGGACAGAACTTACGAATATACGAAAAACGTTCTGAAAACGGAGTATATAAAAATATATAGTGTGAAATTGCTCGTTTACCTTTCAGCAGAAAGTGTTCCAAGCAGGCACGAGCCGGAACAAAATATTAGAACGTGAAAGATAAACGATATTTTCAAAACGTTTTCATAATAGCGGGAAATACTTACCAAGAAAGCCGCTATGGAGACGAGCAAAAACCAGCATGTTTATGTGCGGTCACAAAACCCTGAAAGTCCTTGTTTCTGTGGTGCTGTTCTCTTCTCTTGTTGCCGACTGACGCATCACAGAAATACGTCGTGTCTTTTCGTGAAAGGGTCAAGTTTTAACTTCTGTGGTGAATAAAGCAGTGACTACCTCTATGGGTTGCTTCTAATTTCCAGAAGAAACGAGTCAAACGATCATTTTCTGCGAGTCAGTCACATTTCGATGTTAACTATCAGAAAACCCACACACATTTCTCAAGAGTCTTGGAAATAATGTCACAGTTGCTCTCTTTGCTTCAGCACTCGCAAATGAATTTGTCACAATGCAAAGTACCTGGCGCTGGTCGGAGAGAATCAGTGAGTTGATCTCAGCAGTGCGTACTTGAACTCTCGGTTTTTATTCTTCTGCAAACCAAAACAGTTGTGTTTGCTGGTAGTTCGAGGATCAGCCAAGGGTGCTTCGTTACCACGGCAACTGTTACAAGCACGTAGATTTGAGTACCATTCCTTTCGACTTCATGCGCTATGTATTTTAGCAACTGAGGACGTGAATAAAGGATTTGTATAGTTTAGAGACATTCCCTTGTCTGCAAAGACGGCAGCTCTGGAACACCAGGGTAGATGCACCAACAGTAAGCGCTTAGTATAAAGTGATGAAACCTGCAGAAGCACTGTTTTGCACATATCCGTGTACCAATTAAAATATCATAGAAACAGGGTAGAGTTTCACCCAAGAATCAAACGCATCAGCTTACAGGTTCGCTTCTGTTAATCACTAAACGTATATATATGCATTATGAACAGGTCATGTGCATCGTCGGGATTTTGTTTAATCAGGTGACGTGCCCAAAAACTTGTAACTTTTAATTTTCTGACAGCACTCCGTTGGTGCAAGTCAGAACAAACAGTCTTGTTACGCACGTGCACAGCTCTTGATGCACAGTACGTCTTCGGGTCTGCAAAGAACAAGCTTCCAGTTCCAGAGGGTAAGTTTGTCTAATGCATGAGAGAAGAGAGTATGCGCGATCCCAGTTGCACAACAGTAACAACCAACGAGGACAAGGCTGTTGACGGGTCTTTTAATCTTCTGGCTGACTGATCACGTAACAACAAGGGTTTTGACGCAGCACTGACGGACGGGCGCATGGGCGTGGCGATGATGCAAATGAACAGAAATACGGGCGTGGATATGTAGCTTCTCCCTCCCCCGTGCCTTCTGCAGAGTCTGCGCGATGTTCACGAGATGCACAACACAAACACAGCATTGTCCGTGAAAAAAAGAAACTGCGAGTGGATGTTACGAATATGCACTGCTATGACGTGGCTTCCTTTGGGGGTGAATTATGGGACAGCGTGGGCTCGTGTCTACGAATAGCGTTCCAAAAAGTCATTGAACCTTTTGCAACTCCCTGAAAACTCCGCTCCTTTGAACCTTTGAACTCATCGTGTCTGTGTGCGTTGTGTCTTGCTGAACCTTTAGTGCCAACTTGGCAGATCCATCCTCAGCTGCACTATTCATTTTTCAGAGTCTAATTTTAGGTAGACTCCAGGTCTCCATTCTGTCGTAAGCATTTTAACAGAGGTTTTGAACATGTCATGCACACTTGTTGTCGTCCCAATATTTGTGTCTACGTTAGCCCCTGCCTCAGCTCTGTGTCGAATCACACACTTTCAGATGGTGTATTTTTGTAACTGGCGTTTTCACCATCAGACCTCTGTTGGCATTTGTTTTAAATAGACAGTTGTACACGCGCAAAGACATCTCACGCACAGCTGGGTTATTTTACGTGATTTGTTTTTGCATTTTCGGAACATAATGACACGCTAGCCTAAGTTATTATAGATCGTCCTTGCACAATACTTACAAAACATATGTAGAATGTGTCTCGCTGTGTTTTGTCCTCATGCCGTATAGTGTAAACGCCCACACAATAAACATCACCCATGCGGGGAAACTGTTTCATTGTGCGCTGTTGGCATCTACCATCGCTGCACATAAGATGAAGCAACTCTGGCATGTTTGCCAATTGTCACCAGTCCCCATTGCAGCAGTGACTCGTACCGTGTACTGACAGGATAAATCCACTCACAATTTGCAACGGAATGTTTGTAGTGCGTACGAAGCAAATTCCATAGATATTTAAAGAAGGACAATGCTTTTTGTTGATTGTTACTGTTGTTGCTATTAATTTTTTCTTCTTCTGTTTTTCCTTCAGCTAAGAGTAGATACTACGAACTGTTGTAGTATTCCCGGGAACCCAGGAAGTCATTCTTGGTCGGATACTGCTGGTTTCACTGACTGAATAACCAACTTATCTAAGTAAACGATTGAAAACTGCGACGCATGTAAATCCATCAGGAGGCGAGGATGCCCATCGGACCACAACTTGTCGACTTATACCACGGCGATTCTCTAAAATAACACAAAGCCCACGATGGATCATCGACGCCGACAGCCAAGCGACTGATGCATGCAACATGAAACAAGGATTTGTCTTGTTTCTTGGTGTTGCAATATTTCACAGGCATTGACACCAGGGTGATGAATGTACAGACACTTTTACAATGCTACCCTGTTTTCAAAGGCAGAGTTAACCGACGAGGAGTCCGATTTTTTGCAGTTGAAGCAATGTTTATTCAAGGCAGACTCTAAACAAGAAAATACTGCCAGTGCATCTGCTATTCCTTGGTCAACAGTCCAGCATACACTCAAGGAGTTGTTGTAGACATGGAAGTCTATTGAGAAAGCAACTGTGGGGGCGAAACAGTCGGTACGTTCGGAGAACAAAATATCTTTCAGAAACAGGACTGGTACAGATTTTGACGAACACCATTGAAAATTTAGTGCAGACAAGCAGAATTGTCAATCTGTCCGCTGAATTCAAATCTGAAGGAGCTGCAAACGTTCGTTGAATCCAAAATTGAAACCTGCGCTCAGCTCAATGAATACCAACGTAGAAAGTGTGTCAGATTCACATGTCAAAACCAGAAGACCGTTGCGCCTTGAACGACGAATCCAGGGTAGTGTGCCCAATGAAATCAGAACTACGGGCCATTCACTTCGATAAAAGGGCGATCATTCGATTAATCTAAAACAGATTTTTTTGCAAGCGTTCGAAGAACAACAAGAAAAACCTAATATTGGAGAAAAGGGTGTCCCGTTTCGAAGAATCCAAAACGGAATAGTCGTTCGACGAATTAACAACTGGAATATCTCATCGTTCGATAACCCCACACCTGTAGATGCTATCAAAGAATCGATGAATCACATACTGTGCGACCTTGACGGTGTCATAATTCCAAGAGGAATCAGAAGATGACCATGCCACTGCTGAACGATGAATAACACAAAAACAGTGCGATGAAACCGAAACCCAAGATTGTGTCACCCTTCGATATGAGTGTGTCACATTTTGACCTGTCAGAAACTTAAGACCGTATCCAGCTTCGATCTGTTCAAAATGTAAAACTGTGTCACACTTCCATATATGTCAACATTAAAGACCGCGTCACACAATTCGATCTGTTAAAAACTTAAGACCGTCATTGTGTCCTGAACTCAGAACTGTTTAACACACACACTTTCATGAATCTGCCGTCGTTCATTACTTTCTAACACTCAAGACTGTTCAAAACTGATGAGTGAAGAACTGTGTCACATACACTTCGATGAATCTGCCGTCGTTCATAATTTTTTTAATTTTTTATATATTCAAGACTGTTCAAAACTGATGAGTGACGAATGACACACACAGTGCCACTATTTCAAAGCAGCCCCAGCAGACAGATCAGAGCGTGGACGCACCTCACATCAATGAAACCAGGGCGGCTGGCAGCAAGAGAGGTAGAAGCGAACGAAGCATGGCCATGATGATGATGCCTGCGGTGTGTGTAGACAGTCGGAGGAGGAGGACACGGGCGGTTGAACAACAGGCGTCAGCGGGGAGGATATTCATCACAGCACAAGGCCAGGGCGAGCCGAGGATTAGCTCTCTCCGTTGGCTCACCGGTAAGATCCATTGCCCACCCTCCCGCTCTTGTCTGGGGGGCGGCGTAGGCCGTTAATCGTCACTTGCCAGCTTTATCTGCCACTGGCTGTGTGTGTGCCTCTGTCTCTGTCTCTCTTTCTCTCTGACCCGGTCTGTCTCTGGTCTAGGCCTATCTCTTTGCCTCTGTCTCTCTCTAGTCTCACTATGTTCGTCTGGCTGTTTGTGTATGTCTGTCTCTGTCTATATATGTGTGTGTGTGTGTCTGTCTGTGTGTCTGCCTGTCTGTCTTTCTCTCAATTGCTCTCTCTCAGTCTCTCTCTCTCTCTGTCTGTGTGTCTGTCTGTGTGTCTGTCCGTGTGTCTGTCTGTGTGTCTGTCTGTATGTCTGTGTGTCTGTGTGTCTGTGTGTCTGTGTGTCTCTGTCTGTCTAGTGTCTGTCTGTCTGTCTGTCTGTCTGTCTCTCTCTCTCTCTCTCTCTCTCTCTCTCTCTCTCTTGGCATGTTTGGTGGATAAAACGTATGCTCCTCACTTGCGTTAACAAAAACAACAAAAACGATGCACACAAAGTTGCACGAGTTTCGAACGGACACACAATGTGCCTGGTAAAAAACGACACACATGACCCCCCCCCCACACACACACACACAAAAACACACATCTACGCACACACAGTGACACACACACACACACACACACACACACACACACACACACACACACACACACACACACAAACATACACACGTTGCGTGAAAAGAAAACAGGCCATGCAAGTACTCGTCAAAATCCCTATCGCAGCATGTAGTGTAGTGGCGACTGCGCAGATGTATTTTGCCCTTTAGCGCATTTGCGCTCAATGCAGGACTGGCTAGGTTTAGCATAGGTTATATCTGCAAACATTTAAGATTAGTGCACTTCTTAAGCTGTTTTCAAATAGCGACGCGATGCCGGCGCGGCAGAGGTGCGTCTGTGGCGGCAGCGGCAGCGGCAAATCCGATCGCATCAGTTAAACCATAGACCATTTATCCTGGACCGCCAACTAGCTCTCTCTCCGCTCTTTCTCTCTATTACGAGGTAGCGGCCTCTCGCATTTAGGAACCTACGCTTACATGGCCTTTCAGAAATCAGGGGGATGTCATATCCGGTGTCGATTGTAAACATGGACGAAGTTGCCGAGGTAAGTTCTGAAAATGCTAAAATAAACTCAGCTAAAGTGCATATGGAACATGTTTTTCGATGAGTTTTGTTAAGTTTAGTTTGGAGTTTTGGGAAATCCAGTTCATTGTCACCTCCCATTGTCACAAATAACTGGAGCGTGCTTTCTTTTCACTGTCTTCGAATCGCTGGCCTTTCAAACCGGACGCTAAACGCCCCTGAAAGTCGAGCGTCGTAACCTCGAAGGGTCACGTGACGAGTTGGCGGTCCATGCTATTTGGTCTATGGTTAAACAAAGAACGGGTATGTCCATAAATGCGCGACGTGTCGCGCAGCGGCAGGCGGCGAAAGGCTCAGTGGCGGCAGGCGGATTTTAGTGTTCGTGCTTCCATTAAAAGCGGCGCGGCAGGCGTATTTTGTTTTCTTTCTGGCTTGACTTCTGATGATGAATCGGTTAAAAAAAACCTCACAAAACCATGTTCAACTATATTTCAAGCGACTTATGTATGTGAGAAAATTGAAAAGACGAGAAAGGAAAGGAAAAACCCGCTTTTATTTCAACAAAATGCTCAAAAAGCGGAACGAACCCGTTGCCCTTGACAACCTTTGAAGGAATTCTTGTTGGACGATGTGCAGCTCAGGGAATACATGTAACTGACATAAAAAACCCAGATAAAATAGATTATAAACGTGGTTGTGGGGTGTCTTCGAATAGTTTGAAAGACTCTCTCTCTCTCTCTCTCTCTCTCTCTCTCTCTCTCTCTCTCTCTCTCTCTCTCTCTCTCTCTCTCTCTCTCTCTCTCTCTCTCTCTTAATATTATGTGCGTCCGTATTAAGTGTTTGTATCAGGGACAGGTTGTAAGATTAGGCTTTGCCTAAAACCTCTATCCTTTGGTAATAAAGTTCAGTTTCAGTTTCAGTTTTAGTTTCTCCCTCTCTCTCTCTCTCTCCCTCCTCCTCCCTCCCCCTCTCTCCCTCACTCTTTTCCTGTGAATGAAATACCGCACAGTAATCTTTTAATACCGGCAGCTTCCCCTTCATGGCGAGGGCGGCGTTTTATTTACAGCCCAGACTTGCCTTGCTGTTGTCTGCTTGCCCTTCGTTCCCCTGTGTAGTTTCGTTTGTTTGTTTTCTTGTTGCGGATGTTTACTGCTATTGTTCATGCTCAGCTTATGTTTTATTATTCTTTTCACACCATTTCCGCTTTCTGTAGCAAAGTGGGTTTTTTTCTGCTGTGAACATTTCAACACGTTTTTTCTGTCGCTTTAAAAAAAATGTTTTGTATTATAAAGTTTCATTCTTACCTCATAAGATAAAAGAAAGGAACTCTGTTCTAGCAGTATAGCCGTTCAAGGAGTACAAACTAGGGAATCTCTTTTTGTTTTTCAGTTTTATTACGTGGTTGTTAATACGCACGATTCTTAGAATAAGGTGAGCTTTATGAACCTTGCAATTATATACCATCACGGACACATATTTGACCTTTGTTACGATACATTAAACAGTCTGCCCCCTTTCTTTTTGCTTTTGTACGGTTTGATTTTCCGTTTTAATTGTGTATTCGCCTGTTAGTCCGTCTGTCCATCTGTCCACCGTCTGTTTCTCCGTCTTTTTGACGATGATGCATGATGCTCTAACCACCCGATGGGTTCATGGTTTGCTTGGAGATAATTTTGCTGCAGTCGGAGAAGAAACATGTTTATGATAAATAAAATATGGACATGTTTATGATAAATGAAAGATGGACATGTTTATGATAAATAAAAGATGGACATGTTTATGATAAATAAAAGATGGACATGTTTACGATAAATGAAATTGGGACATGTTTATGATAAATAAAAGATGGACATGTTTACGATAAATAAAATATCTGGTACTGTTACCATAAACACACGCAAGGTTCAATCGTATCGTTAAATCAGCAATAATTATCATCATTTGAATGATGGTTATCTCAACAAAAAGTTTAAAACGTTTACCATGTGACATTATCTTTAGTGGATTCTGTCATTTTCGGCAGGTTCCTTCCACTCTTTGCTCTTTTCATAATATCATCATTGGAATGATGTTTATCTCAACTAAAAGTTTAAAACGTTTACCATGTAACATTACCTTTAGTGGATTTTGTCATTTTCGGCAGGTTCCACACTTTATTCTTTTCAAATGAAAAGCTGGAAGTCGGCGGCAGTTCTCTCTTCCAATGGATCGCCCGTCTCAATGCTGAGGTGTAACTCGCATTCAGAGCTGTATTGCAATGTATGCATGTCTTTATGCTTCATCACTCCCGAACTTCGGATAGTACCAGCAAGCTAAAAATAAATAGTAGATCCGGTTGGCACCGTCATGAATCAGTCTGCGTTGTCCCAAAAAGATAAAGGATTCATTTTGAGCGTTCAATTCTATTCTCCGACCTGGTTACTATTAATAGTGCATGGGAAACTTATTTGAAAAGAGAGCGAGAGAGAGAGAGAGAGAGAGAGAGAGAGAGAGAGAGAGAGAGAGAGAGAGAGAGAGAGAGACTGAACTTTATTTAATAAGAATAATAGATAAAAGACACAATGCCTTGGCGTACAATCTGTCCTTGGGCAAATAAAACATGTAATATTTGCTTAAGAATAATACAGACAAGAATAAAAAATAGAAAAAAAGTTAGAAAGACCACTGACTAACAGAGAAGACAAACCAACAAACAAAACAACAAACAAACAAACAAACAAACAAACGTACAAACAAAACAAAAACAGGAAAACAAACAAACAAACAAACAAACGAACAAACAAAAAACCAACCAAACAAACAAACAAACAAACAAATAAACAAACAAATAAACAGCCATAGTCAATAAAAGAACAAATCTGTATACAACTCATGTAGTGTGTGTTTGTTTGCTTTTACTTGTTTGTAGCCTTGAATGTTTGTTTCCTTGTCTGTGTGTTTCCTTGTTTGGTTAATGGTGGCGCATCAAGGTAAGTATACCTACTCGATCTCTGCTCTTACGCCAAGACCCGAGACAGGATGCAAAATCGGAAGAGGAAGATTTTGTGACTGACAGGTGACTATTTGTCTTTTTGTGTGTCCTTTTTTTCAACTGGTAGCTTTCGTTGATGCAGTGGGCTTTTTTTCTTTCCTTCGGGATCACTTCCTTACGACGCGCTGCGGTCTACTACGCATGCGCAAGGATCAATTAATTGTCGTTGAACGAAAGGTGGGGTAGGGCCCTGTCAGTGGAAGTGATGCATTTCTCTACGTCTCTAGCCTGTCAGTGAAGTGTCCTCGTGCGAACAAACTACAGGTGTATTTTTTTGGGGGGTGGTGGCGGTGGTGATGGGTTAAGCTGCGAGGGTTTGATGGTGGTGGTGGTGGTGGTGGAGGTGTGTATGTGTGCGTCCGCGTGTGTGTGTGTGTTTGTATGTGTGCCTGTATGTGTTTGTGAGTGTGTGCTTGTGCGTGTATGCCTGTGGTGGTGCTTGGTCTGCGTGTTTGTGTGTGTTGTGTGTGTGTGTGTGTTGTGTGTGTGTGTGTGTGTTTGTGTATGTGTGTGTGTGTGCGTGCGTGCGGGCGTGCATGCGTGCGTACATGCGTGCATGCATACGTGTGAGTGTGTGCGGCGTACGTGCATGTGTTTGTGTGTGGTGGGGCGGGGTGGGGGGGGGGGATGGTAGGGTGGAGGAGGGGGAGTGTGCACGCACGTTAATACATTCAGTGAACTTTTGTTGTTTTTGTTTCATTACTTTCCTTTCACTTGTCTTAATTTTAGACGTAATCGTGCTTTTATTATACTTTCATTGGGAACTTCCTTCCGGGACTAAAACGATTGCTCATATGTTATTTTCACCTGCCAGCGTTGCACAAGTAATTCAAATGTTACAAAACCGTTTCCCGGCCCAGCACATAGTTTTTGTGTGGTTGGGGTATGGTTGGGTAGGGTCAGTAGACAGGAGGAATGAGGGTCTGGTACGGGAGAAATCGTACAGCAACACATTACCTGTGTGTCTGAGTCGATTCGCCTGTATTTTGCTTGTTTGTTTGTTTGCTTAACGCCCAGCCGACCACGAAGGGCCATATCAGGGCGGTGCTGCTTTGACATATAACGTGCGCCACACACAAGACAGAAGTCGCAGCACAGGCTTCATGTCTCACCCAGTCACATTATTCTGACACCGGACCAACCAGTCCTAGCACTAACCCCATAATGCCAGACGCCAGGCGGAGCAGCCACTAGATTGCCAATTTTAAAGTCTTAGGTATGACCCGCCCGGGGTTCGAACCCACGACCTCCCGATCACGGGGCGGACCACTAGGCCAACCATGCCGGTATTCGCCTGTATAAGCCTGTCTCTGTGTACCTGTTTCTGAGTCTGTGAGTATGTTTTGTCATGTCGTACCATTTTCATCTTTCGGCTAAAACCTCAATACCTCGTTAATTTAAGTGTTGCCCTCTTTAATCTATAGAATGCACGCACACACGAATGCACGCAAATACGCCCGCCCGATCCCCCCCCCCCCCCCCGCACGCACGCACTACACATGCACACACACACACACACACACAAACCCCCGCACATACACACACACACACACACACACACACACACACACACACACACACACACACACACACACACACACACACACACACGTGAGATTGCGGAAGGTGCACCAGTATGCATTACATACGGCCAGTGACGGTTGATGCATGCATGGGAAAACGCAAAACGGAACAACTGTTATGTCAAAAAGATTATTACATGAAAGGACCCGGAAACTGAGTGTACATGTAACAAAGGAGGAAACGAAGCAGACGACATTTAAACTGTATGATAGAATTAGTACTGGGGTCTGGACAATCTCATGATTATGTCAACCAGCTCTCTTCGTTGTAAAAAAGTTAAGTGGAACAAAAAAATATACGAGCTGACGAAATGTTACCTCATGCATCTTTTGTGAAGTAGAGCAATTAAAAAGAAAATGGACAGACGTAAGAGATATAAAACCTTACAATTTAAGTGGATCAAATAGGGGAGCGTGAGAATTGTAATAGTACAAACTGTGTATTGTAAACAGTCAGACTGAATTTTATTTTAAACATTCTTTACCGAATGCTATATATAGTTCAATAGATTGCAACATTGCCAGCTCCATATGATGGTGATGATGATGATGATGATGGTGGTGGTGGTCGCGGTAGTGGTGGTGATAGTCGTCGTATTAGGCAGATAGTAGCAGCAGCAGTAGTAGTAGTAATAGTAGGTAATAGTAGCGATCAATGTTCTTCTTCCTCCCTTCTTCTTTTCCTCCTTCTTTTCTTTCTGATGACTGATAATCAGCAGAAAAACACCCACCCCTTGCTCCACTTTTTTCTGCATTGTCACATCATGAATACAAAAACAGGAACGTCAACGTATAAGGAAAACAAAGCCAACATCAGAAGTCCCGGAAGCAACGGCACTGTTAAGTAAACTTCAAGTACAATCGTCGACAATTAACCTGTCCACAAACTGTGGCACACATTAGCACGGAAGCCACAAAGTTTATCGAGTGCAAGGACCCGGAAACGCTGAGGAAAAAAAAGAAGAAGAAGAAAAAAAAGAGATAAAAACAAAAGAATATAGTGTAGAGGGTAGAGACAAGGCTGGAGAGAGGGGGGACGTGACATAAGGGCTTCACGTTTTCCGTTACCAAGCTGCAACACAGACTGATCGACACTTTCCTATCCTGGATGTAGGAAACGCAGCGCGGCGACCGATAGGCTGGGAGAAACGCGTAATAACGCGCCTTGCGTAACTACACGCCTTCGCCAATCCTTCCCAACTCTCCAGCGCTTCCCGGATGTTGCAGTGCAGCAGTAAATCATGGCGACTATATATCATCACTCTTCAGGAAGACTTCCTTGACTTACCAGACAAAACAATCATTGGATCGATGATAAATTAATTAAAGCTGCACCATATATCCACTCTAAATTGAAAGAGGTTTCACTGTTGAACACCCATCCTGTGACCAGTTTTGCACACTGTGTAACATATTCTTTCATTGTATCTTCTCAATAAAAATTAGCACACATGGTAAACACTAATGGTACAAACTTTTTATTTTTTTTATTTTATATATAAACTTTAGTATGTCACACAGTGTTGAAAACTGGTCACAGAAAGGGTGTTCAAAAGTAGAACACTTCAGTTTAGTGTATCTGCTATCGCAAGCAAGGGAATTGTTACGCGCCTGCAGATTAGTTGTCCAGGTTCATGTTAGGGCGGATATGTTCCACAGTTGCAATAATTCGATCTGAGAAAAATTAATAAGACTGCATTTTATCTGCTGACGCAAGTGAAGAAACTACCGGAGTCGGCGCAAAAATCAAATTGCTTTGGAGTAGGCTATAGTGCAAACACGAGCAAGAAACCTTGCAGGCTCTCAAAAGTTTGCTGAACAGAGTTCGGTGGGTTATAGAAACACGACAATACCCAGCATGCTTTCCCCGAAAGCGGCGTATGGCTGCCTAAATGGCGAGGTAAAAACGTTCATACACGTAAAAATCCACTCGTGCAAAACAAATGAGTGAACGTGGGAGTTTCATCCCGTGAACGAAGAAGAAGAAGAAGAAGCTAAACAGAACACAGAATCATCTGTCATATCGCATCTAGGCTAAAAGTGCTGTGTCGTAACAGTGGCTTGGCCTGTCGCAAAAAAAGTGACGTTTGCGACAGTTGCCCATCCCTGAATTTTTACGCGCTTGCAGATCTATCAATTGCTTGGGGCCGCATGGTTTGACAATAGCCGGCCAGCATTTGTCGTTCGCTAGTTAAATGTCCCTTGGGCAATTTGTGATGGTGGTTGACTGAAGTGCCAATATTTCTGAATTGGACAAAAGTGATGACGACAAAAGAGACAGATTGCGACGGATAGACGCACCAGAGCGGTTGCTAAGTGAGATAAAATACCGACGTACAACACCCCATTAACAATGAGATTGACATTGGTGAACATTTAAATAAGCTATACATCACGCCTTGTGTAAGCCATTTTTTTTAATCGGTACAGGTCCGTCCTCGCTTTTACATATAATAAGAGCATCCTTCCACTTACATAAGCTTATATAAAAAAAATATATCAAGAACTGTTTTCTATATGAGTGTGCAAAAGTAATTCAGGAAGCTTGAGCTTATTCACAATACAAATTGTCCAATTAGAAAAATTGGCCACTCAAACATTTAAAGACAAACGAAACTGATTATACAAACCAAAACGTATCTTCATGATCCTATCTTCCAAGTTAAACCTCTGACGTCAGAGGCGAAACAAAGTTCTAGAAGACCTCATAATGCGAATAATGACGTCACGTAAGCATTCTGTCGCTTCTCCTGCATGTTTCCAAGGAACAGAAGGAATTTTGAAAGCGAAGATGTCTCGGTGACTTCTGCATATTATCAGCACGAGATTGTTACTCGTAATGATATGTTACCGCTAGGCTGTGCATGTATCCGTATCAGTCGTATATTATTAATTGAGCCTCAAGTTGACAACCCGAAGACTTTGCAAAGTCTTTTCACCGAATAGTCAGTGCTAAAGCTTTATCAATCAATCAATCAATCAATGAGGCTTATATCGCGCATATTCCGTGGGTACAGTTCTAGGCGCTCTGCAGTGATGCCTTGTGAGATGAAATTTTATACGGCCAGTAGATTGCAGCCATTTCGGCGCATATTTACCTTTCACGGCCTATTATTCCAAGTCACACGGGTATAGGTAGACAATTATTAACTGTGCCTAAGCAATTTTGCCAGGAAAGACCCTTTTGTCAATCGTGGGATCTTTAACGTGCACACCCAATGTAGTGTACACGGGGGGAGGGTTCGGACACCGAAGAGAGTCTGCACACAAAGTTGACTCTGAAATAAATTTCCGCCGAACCTGGGATCGAACTCACGCTGACAGCGGCCAACTGAATACAAATCCAGCGCGCTACCAACTGAGCTATATCCCCGCCCAGTCAGGGCCAAAGCTTCACGCAGCGACCTCTGTGAAGTAGATTTGGCGAAGTCGACTTCTCGCAATGAATATCAGGCTTTACGAGACAATCTACATGGGGATAGAGTTGTCTTTAAAGACTCAGCCCTGCACGTCTTCTCTCGTAGCCCATGTAAAAGCCTGGTGAGGTCTGAGACAATGAGCAGAACCGTTTTCAATGGAAGGACAGTGCCTTTAAGAGTTACAGAAGTTTTAGAGAAATTCAAGTTTTACGCCCTCACGGCAAAGCCATTAGGGGCATGTTCCCGGGTTTTAACCCGATTTAGATGAGATACACAAGTGTATGCGTGTTTAGGTGGTATCAGCCATCTGCACTTATGGCAGAATGACCGAGGTCTTTTACGTGCCACTGTGGTGACACGGGGGTGGGAGATGGATACCGTCTCTGGGTCTGCACATAAAGTTGACCTGTGTCCGTCCCGGCCCGGATTCGAACCAGCGACCTTTCGACCACAAGTCCAGTGCTCTACCACCTGAGCTACCCGGGCCCCCCTACCGAAGTTTTCATAACTCTTGCGTAAAAATTGCCCTACAATATTGTCCTACAAAAGGTACTACGTGCACGCGCACTTTTGCAGTAATGGCGTTTATGTGTATTTTCTGTTGTTTATTATGCACATTTTTGCATGTTTCCGGTCTTACGTGTTGTGATTGATGTTCCTCGTGGTATCATTATAATGGAGCATTTGTCTGTATCAAAAGTGCCCTCTTTTAACAAAAAGTTTGAGGTAGCCACAAGTATATATCTACACGTCATCTTACACTTAATTAGGTTCTTCAGTGAATAATAGCTCACGATATTTAAATGCATTTATTACCGATATGTGCAGACCACCAAGACAGTGTAAAAGGCACCTGCACACGCAGCCACGAACAGCACGGTGAGAAAATTGACTTAAAGGCATAATAAGACACTCCAGACATGCACACTCATACGCGCGCAAGCTCGCACGCACGCACAAACACACACACACACACACACACACACACACACACACACACACACACGCACACACACACACACACACACGTGCAACATACACGTGTTACACACACGGGCAAGCACATACAGGCGTACACAATTTAAGTCAGGACATTGTAAAGTTTTATCCCCGAGTACGCAGTAGGAGGGTCCAGCAGACTTTAATTGTGTGTCTGTGTGTGTGTCTGTCTGTCTCGACTTAACAGCTTATTGCTGGGAAACTACTGGGCGCAGTTCGTTCAAAAGTTGATACACTAACTTGATAATAGGTCCGATTGATCGTATTAAAACTTCATAATGTTACCTGGGACCTAAATGCCCCAAAAAACACAAAAGTTCTTGACGGTTGGACGAATTCAATCGGAGCGACAGCCAGCCATTGAGCTGATAGAACAGCCGAACGCGTGCGTCATGAAAAGCATGCGTATCGCATGCGAGACGATTTTCAAGTCAGCCAGCGGGTGGGAATTAATTTGGTCTCGGCAAAGAAACTACAGTGCAGGTTTGGTCTCGGTGAGACTGAAAGAGAGACAGAGAGCACGAGAGAGAGCGACAGGGACACTGTGTCAGTGATTCAAGGTGGTGGCTTGGTGGCCAAAGGGATCCGGGTTCGATTCCCGGCATGGGCGGTCTATTTTATTTTTTTTAAAATTCTTGTTTACTATTGTTTATTATGAACGTTTTAATGTTTTATTTTACTCTAATAATTTTTTTAATTGTGTAAAATAAATAAATAATTTTTTTTTTAATTCACGTGCACAAGACAAAAACTTTCATACTGTACCAAAGTGATCCGAGTTCGATTCCCGGCATGGGCGGTCTATTTTTATTTTTATTTTTTTTTTAAAATTCTTGTTTACTTTTGTTTATTATGAACGTTTTAATGTTTTATTTTACTCTAATAATTTTTGTAATTGTGTAAAATAAATAATTTTTGTTTTTTGTTTTTTTAAATCCACGTGCACAAGACAAAAACTTTCATACTGGGGGAGCGAGCCAGTCTAAAGAGTACTCGGGTCCAGCGCCAGCGTTTTTTATAAGACACATTATCCTCTTATGAATCATTCATCTTTATTTCTTCATGAGACAGTTGCTGCCACAATATAAGATTGGACAAAAATTCCCACCAAATACAACAAATACCATAATAAACAACATAATCATGAACCAAGCAAGCACATACACACACGCACACGCAATTTGGCATTCACACACGCGTTTTCGTACATGTAAGACCTACGCGTACACATCAGAGCCAGCATGCTTAAAAAGCAATCTGGAACCTGGTATTCTTGCACCAAAAAGACGAAGAACTCAGTGTCTTCTCACCTGCCAGGTCTTCACATCACTGCTTAACGGCACACACACACACACACACACACACACACACACACGAACGCGCGCACACACGTACATACACACACACACGCGCGCACGCACGCACGCACACATGCACGCACATACACCCACGCACACACACACACGCACACACACACACATACACACAGAGACACACACACACACACACGGTGACTACCGGTATGATTATGCACAATATCAACACACATAATACATGCAAATAAGGAATGAAGTTCTTTCAGAAATTATTTGGTGAATATTGGTTGCTTTTACGGGACTTGTCTCTTATCACATTGTCAAATAAGACAAAATGTAACACATTCTCACAAAATCAAGACACATGCCATACATATATTTTAAAGATTCCCTCCTCCTCCTTAATTAAACTATCATATAAACCACCAAATAATTGTCCAAACTTTTACATATATATATAGAATAATAGCACCCTTCAGCTTTAGCAAATTCGAAAACAATACAGCCTGGCTGGAATTGTTTTTGAAGTGGGAATTTCGTCACTTATGGGGCGGGGACGTAGCTCAGTCGTTAGCGCACTGGCCTTAAACTCAGTTTGTTGCTATCAACGTGGGTTCGAACCCGGGAAATTTATTTCAAAGGGTCAACTTCGTGCAGACTCTTCCAGGTGTTTGAAAATCCCCGTGTGCACACATGCGCACGATCCCCAGCTCACAGAGAAAGTCTGAGGGCTTGGATAACACGAAAATACGCATGCAGGGGAAAAAATGGGTAGTGAGATTGTGTCACTGTACGCTATCCCTAGGAATAACAGCCCGGATCTCCTTGAGGAAATAAGTTATAAGTCAGATAAGTTATACTAGATGATAATAATCAACGAAATTAATTAACCCCCCCCCCCCGGACAACAAAAAACACCCACATAAACAACCACAACTAAAAAACAAGTCGCGTAAGGCGAAAATACAATATTTAGTCAAGTAGCTGTCGAACTCACAGAATGAAACTGAACGCAACGCAACGCAGAAATGACACTTTGCACAGGAAGCAGTCAGACTCTTGAGTTTTGATAGACATGTGTTTAAGTGCATGTGTCAAAATGGGGGGAGGACATACAGGTATATGCAACGATTTAAATGGTCGTTTTCACGCGAAGGAAATTGTGGTTACGTGTGTTTTTCTTAAGATATAGCCTACATGTTAACAATTATCAGCAAGTGATTGCTGGAAAATGTCTGTTTCTTTTGTTGAAGTGGATCTTTTTTTCTAAAGTTTTGTTTGTCACTTTGTATTGGGACATACGACACTTTTTTTAAACACTTTTTTTTCAAGACTGTTATGAATGAATTTTCAGTTGTTGACTGAAAAATACACCAACGCAAAACAAAACCATCAAAACATTCTTACATCACGGAAACCTATGTTTAATTTGTAAATGCTGCAAAGTGGCGTGTGATCCTTATGTGTACGTCTGGTAGTCCTTCACTCTCGCTCATTGGCAAAGAAAAAGCACATCCAATATAAACTGAAAGGAAGAAGACAGACACAAAAGCACACACAAGCACAAGCACACACACACACACACACACACACACACACACACACACACACACACACACACGCACACACACACACATACACTGTTTAAGTTACTTTTCGGTTTGTACCTCACACTAAGAAAGTAACCAGAAACTCACAAACAGCAACCAGATCTCGGAGAAAAGAAAACAAGTTTGGCAGCTGAGAAATTTCAAGGATGGTTTGAGAATTGTGTGCTGTCATTACACTTTTCAAAGACGATGCAAGAGTATTAGTTTCTTTAGGAATATTCACAGTATGTTCAAATCACTCATACTATTGCTGATGATAACTGTACATTACAATCATAATTGTCAGAACCCCATGCACAAATGTAGAAATGACAATTCTTGCTGATCATTCCCGTTTGAAAAACTCGTTGTTGCCCCCTTTTCAACATCATTTCTCTTCATTGAACGGAATGAGCTTTTGTAAGGTGGAATGTAAAAGAAAGAGTCTTGCCCAAGTACTTGCTGTGATTCTCTTCCTTCAACAACTTTGTTCCCCAAAATTTCCTCTTAAAAACATATCTCGCAGTCGTTGCGACTTTCCAAGAGTAAAACCAAAATGTTGGGGAGAGGAGGTTTCATTGTATTTCCGGCACATAATACAAAATAAAATGCGTTCACATTGTTGAGAATACTCCTGTGGCCATCATTGTGATGTTTGGCGTGTTTTGGTTGAACCCATTTCCCTGTTTATTTTGGCGCCATTCCACTGCTGAGTAGAAACAAATTAAACCATCCTCGGGGAGTTAAATCTAATGTATCGAATTCTTCACTTCATTCAGATTCTCGTCAGTTTTTCTCTCCTTGTTCACACTCACTTGAACTCACTCTTCAAAGAAATATTTGGAGCAAATTTTTCACTTCACAGTTCTTCACAAATTCTTCAGAACGACGAACTGAATGCGTTAATTCACACACAAAAACACCGCTTTCGAATTCGTCACACGCTCGAAGGAGGACAACTCTTCTAAGAACACCCGAAGTGGGAAACCACAAAGACTGACAACACAGCAGGAATTCTCTCCCTTCAAATTTTCTAGTGTTTTTTTTTCACGCCTGTGATTCGCCGACAGTGTCTGTAGCAGTGGTGTCTGTCCTAGATTCTCCGGGTTCTGCCGAACCCATGATCTGCCTCCTGCGAACCCCAGGGCTCTGACGAAGTTTGAGAATGAGAAAACGATCCTTTCGAGAGTCTCTGACCTCTTCGTAGTACTTATATTTTGGGCGGAAGTCGTCTGCGTTGCTATCGATGAGATTTTGTGCTGCGCCGCCTTCCAGGATGACGCGGTCCATTTGTGTGTGACTGCACTCTGCAGACAAACAACGTGGGAGGTTAGATGACAACAACCTAGAACCCTGCTTGAATGATGGGTTGCTTACAGTGAACAAGCAGCAACGACAAAATAAAAACACTAAACACAGACAGACACACAGACAAACAGACGTACGCACGCGGCAAGCACGCACGCATGCACGCACACACGCACGCTCGCACGCACAGGCAAACAGACAGACACTCACAAACACACACACACACACACACACACACACACACACACACGCACTTGAAATTGGACCTATGATTAAACTAGTAATTTCACATGTCTGCCGCAGAGATCAGAACAGGTTCGTTACAAACATACACATGCACTAACCAACAAGCAGAAAAACCCAAAGCAAGTATGATATAACACAATTCGAATAATCAAACCAACAGTTAAATCAACGATTACATCTCTCGACATCAAAACGAAGCTGGTTCGTGAACGTCTTGTTTTGTTAAAATGAAAACGTTCCAATACCTTACCATTCTTGTTCTTTGATTTTGGATTTTGGACCGTCAGCAATCTATCTGTGTTTGGGATTTTGGACCGTCAGCAATCTATCTGTGTTTGGGATTTTGGACCGTCAGCAATCTATCTGTGTTTGGATTTTGGACCGTCAGCAATCTATCTGTGTTTGGATTTTGGACCGTCAGCAATCTATATGTGTTTGGGATTCACGAAACACGATGCAAATAGAATAAGACATGCGGTCTCGATGAAAGAACAAAGAACTAATAAACAGGGCATTCATTTACCAAAAATGGCTGTATCGGCTTGGACAACTTCTTTCCGAACTATTTAAACTACTCACTGATACACTTACTTATTTTGTTCAGTTCATACACAAATACAACATTGCAGACGCCATCACATTCAGGTCAACAGTATGGTAGGTGGACAAGACACACGGACAGACAACAGAGGGACGTATACCTTTGTAGGACCATCGTATAGGAATGATGCCTCGTTCTGGGACTGTTACTATGGTGATGGGAACTGCTGCGTACAGCACTGCGTCTGTGAATAGTGCTTCCACCTGTCCACAACAAAAACCAATACATTTACTTGCCTTTGCAAGTCAGACACACAACACATATACTGATCGATTACCGGAAATGAAAGAATACCCGAGTTGAACTTTGCTAATATGTAAAGCGCATTGAGCATATATATGATTATGCGCTATAGCAAATGTCCATTATTATTATTATTACCCAATGAAACGAAAATCGAAAACCAGGCGCAACATTTTGTTTGTAATTCCAAATCAATATTTTAATATTGAATGTATTTAATACTCTCAGAGTGAGATTTACTTCGTTTCAGTTGGTGACCCGAGAAGTATGTGTCCACGCATGTATGTGACACCGTGTTTTGCAAATATAAAAACCACGGCGGACGTTCACTCAAAAGAGCTATCAACGGCTTGGCAATCTGCAACATTGTTCGCAGATTGACAGACTGGACACACACACATAAGCCGGACACGGACACCAAATGACCGCAACACAGTATCGCAGGTCAATGACGCGACAAATGGACAGCCTGAACAAACACAGACACACACACACACACACACACACACACACACACACACACACACACACACACACACACACACACACACGGACACCAACTGACCGCAACACAGTATCGCACGTCAATGACGCGACACTTGGACAGTCTGAAAACACACACACACACACACACACATACACACACATACACACACACACGGACACCAACTGACCGCAACACAGTATCGCACGTCAATCACGCGACACTTGGACAGCCGGGAGGGACAGGTGGGCGGCACGTGCATGGTGACGTCACGCCACTGACGTCGCTGGCCGGGACGAATACAGTCGTGCAGTCTGACCTCCTGCAGCACCGAGGCCTGTGTGTAGCTCTCGCCGTACGTCAGCAACTGTTGTCAACAAGATTTACCAGTAATGTTATGCGCTAGCTTTTTTTAATTAATATGTATTTTTTAATTAATGTTTTCCTTTATTTTTTTAATTGTTAATTTTGTTTTTATTGATTGCAAGGAAAGCTGGGGATTGGTAGTCCGGGTTCGCAGAGAAACACAGAATTGATTGAATTCATAAAGGGACAATTTTAAAACAAAACATTCGTTAAATGTTGAAATGCACAACATGTAGCAACATTTGTGTTTTCATTGGATAGTGGGGATTGGTAGACCAGGTTCGCAGAGAAACACAGAATTAATTTAATTCATGAAGTGTAATTTAAAAACAAAATATTCGCAAAATGTTGAAATATTCAGCAAATCGTATGCGGCAAAGTGGGTTTTTTTTCATGGAAAACTGGGGATTAGTAGTCAGGGTTTGTAGTGAAACACAAAATGAATTTTATCCATGAAACACATAATTAATTTAATTAATGAAGGGCAATTTTAGAAAAAAACGTGCACAAAAATGTTGAAATATTCAGCAAATGCTGGTTTTGTTCACGGAAAGCTGGCGATTGGTAGTCCGGGTTCGCAGAGAAACACAGAATGAATTTTATCCATGAAGGGACAATTTTAAAACAAAACATAACATGTTGAAATGCAAAACATGCAACATTTTTTTTCCATAGGATAGTGTGTAGATATTATGAGGACAACAACAACAACAACAACAACAACAACAACAACAACAACAACAACAACAACAACAACAACAACAACAACAACAACAACATCCCCCTACCTGTTTGAGCTGAAGACGACACACACCGGATTTGCGCATAGAACTATTGTGTATCTGGACGTCTGCCCGGATGGTCTCTCCGGGCACGTAGGACCGCTTGAGGACAGACAGCGAGCAGGCCACGCGCCCCGGTCTGCAGCACGTGGACGAGAAAGACCGCTCGGCGTGGTCTTCCAGCGCGTGACGAGGCTGGACAAAGGACGAATCAAAATGCAATTATGGTAAATGCGTCTTGAAGGAAGACTGGCTGATTGAGAGAGGTGGAGAGAGAGGGGGAAAAGGAGAAAGAGGGAGAGGGGAGGGGGGGGGAGAGAGAGAGAGGGAGATACAGAGAAAAAGAGAGAGAGAAGAAGAGAGAGAGGGGGAGTGGGGCGAGATAAGGGAAGAGAGAGGAGAGAAAGGGGGAGTGAGAGAGAGGGAGAGAGGAGAGAGAAATGGGTATAGAGAGAGCGAAAGGAGGAAAGAGAGAGGGAGGGAGAGGGAGAGAGAGGGCGAGAGAAGGAGAGATTGAGTAAGAGAGAGAGAGAAGAGAGAGAAGAGAGAGGGAGAAGAGAGAGGAGAGAGAGAGGGAGAGAGAGAGGGAGAGAGGGAGGAAGATAGGCAGAGAGAGAGCGTGGGACAGACAGCGAGCAGGCCACAAGGCCCGATCAGTGCGGCACGTGGACGAGAAAGACCGCTCGGCGGGATCTTCCAGCGCGTGACGAGGCTAGACAAAGGACAAATCAACATGCAATAATGGTAAATACGTCAGGAAGGAAGAAAAACTATTTGTGAGAGCGAGGAAAGAAAAA
>NC_090245.1:85755053-85780053 GCF_037325665.1 Littorina saxatilis
CCGGCATTTTGTAAAAGTTGAGGCGGCACTGTCACACCCTCATTTTTCAATCAAATTGATTGAAAGTTTGGCCAAGCAATCTTCGACGAAGGCCGGACTTTGGTATTGCATTTCAGCTTGGAGGCTTACATTTTGTTTTTTATATAAAACGATCCAAAAATACGTTTATCGTATTTTCCATCATTTTCTGATTCAAAAAACATATAATTATGTTACATTCGGATTAAAAACAAGCTCTGAAAATTAAAAATATAAAAACTATGATTAAAATTAAATTTCCGAAATCGATTTAAAAACAATTTCATCTTATTCCTTGTCCGTTCCTGATTCCAAAAACATACAGATATGATATGTTTGGATTAAAAACACGTTCAGAGAGAAAAAAGAATAGAGATATAGAAAAGCGGGCTATCCTCCTCAGCGCAACCGCTACCGCGCTTTTCTGTATTGTTAATTTCACTGCCTTTGCCACGAGCGGTGGACAGACGATGCTACGAGTGTACGGTCTTGCGGAAAAAATGCAATGCGTTCAGTTTCGAGTCATTCTGTGAGTTCGACTGAGCTTGACTTAATGTTGTATTTTCGCCTTACGCGACTTGTTCTTGTTCTTGTTGTCTTTGTTGCTGTTGCTATTGTTGCTGGTGCTGTTTTTGCTGCTACATTTACACCTTTGCATCATCAAATCCTGTACTACGCACATCATTGACCGTGGCAAACGGCTACGCTCCTGTTGGGTCGAACATACAACGCGCTTTGTTTAACGCTTGTGCTCTTCTCTCCCCATTCGAACGCCTGTGGTTTTGGCACATGGAGGGCTGGTGAAACCTCGATGGCCACAAACTTAATTAGCGGTTCATTATCTTCAGCCACCGATAAGACCTTTTATTTCCCTGCGGAGCCATGCTGGAGTGTTGCACACGGCCATAATCTGGTGTTCGCAGCCTGCCCCGTACAGCTGAGAGAGAAAGTACATCGCTGCAAGCATACACTGTCATGTGACATGTCTTGATGAGAACACAACAATGACTCTATGTTCTTGAAGCACTTATATAAAAGTGAGGATAGTTAAATTGGAATGCAAGCTTAAACGTGTCTTGATGAGAACACAACGAATACTCCATGTTCTTGAAGCACTTATATAAAAGTGAGGATAGATACAATGGAATGCATGCTTACACTTGTCTTGATGAGAACACAACGAATACTCCATGTTCTTGAAGCACTTATATAATATATAAAAGTGAGGATAGACACAATGGAATGCAAGCTTAAACGTGTTTTGATGACGACACAACGAATACTCCATGTTCTTGAAGCACTTATGAATATAAAAGTGAGGATATAGATACAATGGAATGCAAGCTTACACTTGTCTTGATGAGAACACAACAATGACTCCATGTTCTTGAAGCACTTATATAAAAGAGGGGATAGTTAAATTTGAATTAAATAAGCTTACACTTGTCTCGGTGAGCACACAACGAATACTCCATGGTCTTGTAGCACTTATATAAAAGTGAGGATAGTTAAATTGGAATTCAATAAGCTTACACTTGGCTCGGTGAGAACACAACGAATACTCCATGTTCTTGAAGCATTTACATAAAAGTGGGGATAGTTATATTGGAATTCAATAAGCTTGCACATGTCTTGATGAGAACACAACGAATAGTCCATGTTCTTTCTTTCTTTATTTGGTGTTTAACGTCGTTTTCAACCACGAAGGTTATATCGCGACGGGGAAAGGGGGGAGATGGGATAGAGCCACTTGTCAATTGTTTCTTGTTCACAAAAGCACTAATCAAAAATTTGCTCCAGGGGCTTGCAACGTAGTACAATATATTACCTTACTGGGAGAATGCAAGTTTCCAGTACAAAGGACTTAACATTTCTTACATACTGCTTGACTAAAAATCTTTACAAAAATGGACTACATTCTATACAAGAAACACTTAACAAGGGTAAAAGGAGAAACAGAATCCGTTAGTCGCCTCTTACGACATGCTGGGGAGCATCGCGTAAATTCTTCCCCCTAACCCGCGGGGGGTTCCATGTTCTTGAATATTTATTTTATTTACTGCCCGTTATGCTGGTTGGCATGTTGGGCAGCAACGAAGGATCTCCACTCCTGTCAGTTCTTGTCCAGTCTTTGGATGGTACCCCACATATGGTTCAGGGTATGTTCTTGAATGACTTATATATAACAACTTTGAAGTGAGAATAGTTAGAACGAAATGCAAGTTTTTCACTTGTTTGTCCAAATGAGAACACAGCGTGTACTCCCTGTTCTTGAAGGACTCATGAAGTGAGGTTGGTCACAATCGAATGATTGCTCTGTTATATCTTCAAGAGAGGACTGGGTGGCCGAGTGGTAACGCACTTGAGCTCGGAATCGAGAGGTTGCGTGTTCGACCCTGGGTCAGGCCGCTATTTTCTCCCCCCTTTCCTAACCTAGGTGGTGGGTTCAAGTGCTAGTCTTTCGGATGAGACGAAAATCCGAGGTCCCGTGTACACTACATTGGGGTGTGCACGTTAAAAATCCCACGATTGACAAGAGGGTCTTTCCTGGCAAAATTATATAGACATATATATAAAAATGTCCACCAAATACCCGTGTGACTTGGAATAATAGGCCGTAAAAGTATATACTCGCCTAACACGCTTGAGATTTACTGGCCGATGTGAATGCGTGATATAATATTGTGTAAAAAATTCCATCTCACACGGCATATTGTAAACGCCATGAGCCTCCCTCTGGGAGGGTATGTGCGTAGAAATACTCACTAAAAAAAAAAATTAAAAAAAAAAAGTGCCCCCAAAGGAGATTTTACAAAGTACAACGCTGCACGATTAGACGAGTTCAAGTTGTTGGAAGCTTTCTAAAATATAGAAAGTTTCAGAAAAAGAGTCATGCCAGTGTGAGACAGCAAGCTAGTCCAGAGGAGAACAATAATCATATTGCTCGGCGAAGCTGAGACCACTACGAACTTGCAGACACAGCGAAGACGGGAAGTACATTCACCGCTGTCAGCTAATAGACTTGTTGAAACTGTTGAACGAGTTTGACATTCAAGACAGTGAAAAGGTATGAAAGGAAAAGCAAAGGAAAAAATAAACCCAATCCAAGCTACGGATGACGAAAATAAGGTGCATATCCACTAGAAAGCGATCAGAAATGAGGATGACTTGTTTATTTTTTTGTTGGTTTGTTGTTTTTTTGGTTTATATATGTTTTTGTAAGGACAGTTCACGATCTATGCAGGCGAGAACATTGAAAGAAGATGGATTCCTCGTCAGAACTATAATAATTTGAGCTCCCTCTCTCTCTCTTTCTCTGTCTGTTTCTGTCTGTCTGTTTGTCTGTCTGTCTGTCTGTCTGTCTGTGTCTGTCTGTTTGTCTGTCTGTCTTTGTCTGTCTGTCTGTCCGTCTCTATCTCCGTCTCTCTCTTTCTTTCTCTCTCCGTCTCTCTCTCTCTCTTTTCGTCTCCCTCTCTCTGTGTCTTTCGCTGTGTCTCTGTGTTTCTCTCTCTGTCTCTCACTGTATCTGTCTCGGTCTCTCTTTGTCTGTATCTCTCTCTCTCTCTCTCTCTCTCTCTCTCTCTCTCTCTCTCTCTCTCTCTCTCTCTCTCTCTCTCTCTCTCTCTCTCTAGCTATCTATCTATCTCTATTTTTCTCAATCTCTGCTCTTCTGTGTAAGGTTAGTGCTTCATCGCACGACGGATTGCATAGAGCTTATAATTATTCTGGCCCAGCAAATCATAACCGTAAACACCCACACGCACACACACTCTCGTATTCCCAGTACACTTGACATTAATTTGGCTTCTAGCAAAGGGCAGCGTGATTTGCCTACAGCCAGAGAGAGAGAGAGAGAGAGAGAGAGAGAGAGAGGGGGAGTGGGAGAGGGGGGGGGGGGAGAGAGAAAGAGAGAGAGAGAGAAAGAGAGTCTTAGAGAGAGGGGGGAGTGGGAGAGGGAGGGGGAGTGGGAGAGGGGGGGAGAGAAAGAGAGAGTCTCAGAGAGAGAGAGACAGAGAGAGAGTCTCAGAGAGAGAGAGAGAGAGAGAGAGAGAGAGAGAGAGAGAGAGAGAGAGAGAGAGAGAGAGACAGACAGACAGACAGACAGACAGACAGACAGTGTGAGAGAGAGAGAGAAAGGGATAGATAGAGAGAGAGAGAGAGAGAGAGAGAGGGAGGGAGAGACAGACAGACATACAGACAGACAGAGAAAGACACAGAAAGAGGGGACACAAACAAAAATGCCTGTAAATAATGGTGCGAGCTGAAAGTCGATCTACTCCAATCTGTATTGCATAACAGAGTTGAACCTTATTATTTCTCCATAGGCTTCCCAACATGGTGAGGATATTTTTTCTAGATGCAAGGAAACAAAAAAATGACGGATGTGTCCAGAAAAAACTTTGACAAACACATATTGAGTTACCAGCCCCCATATCTGTGCACTTTTATACAAAATGTGTCTTTTTAGACACATCCGTCAGTTTTTTGGCTTTTTTGCAGAACAGAGTTGAACCTTATTTCTCCACATGCTTTCGAACGTGGTTTTTTTCCATGCTAGATGCAAACAAAGAAAGAAAAGGAATATAGTTCACATACTCGTGAATATCCAGTAAGAAATAAATAAGGACGAACTTACGGAAAAATATTCATTAACGCCAGTCTGTGTTCATCCCGCAATTCAAGCACTCCGAACAGCTTATTCGTCAGTGTCTTTAATTTCATTCCAATAAATAATTAAAGACGACTTCTTATCAATATATCTGTTAACATCTCCTTGCAAAACGATCGGCAGAATGATGTAACCAGGGGGTTGATATAAACTTTGGCGGGGCGGAGACCGGGTTATATACTTAAAAGCTTTTAGTTGCAAGAGGACTTTGTGTTCCGTTGAGAAGCATTATCTAGAATTGTCGAAGCATGGTAGTTAGTTAGTTAGTTAGTTAGTTAGTTAGTTAGTTGTTGCTTTTTGGGTCCAGCGGACCATATTGGCCAAATCAGGACCCCAAGCATGGTAGTCCGAGTTAAACTATCCACTAATCTAAAAGACAAATTTCTGTTTAAATTGCATTGTATTGTATGGTATTGTACTGCATTGCATTGTAGTGCTTTGCTTTGCTTTGCTTTGTATTGTATTGTATTGTATTGTATTGTATTGTATTGTATTGTATTGTATTGTATTGTATTGTATTGTATTGTATTGTATTGTATTGTATTGTATTGTATTTACACTCGGTGTTTTTATATTTAGTCAAGTTTTGTTTGTTTACATATTGAAAAGGTCGCTTTCTCTCCCATTTTAATACTGAAGAACACACACACACACACACAACACACAACACACACACACACACACACACACACACACACACAACACACACACAACACACAACACACACACACACACACACACACACACACACACACACACACACACACACACACACACACACACACACACAACTAAAACTCGCGTAAACCCGGTATTACACAGCACGCCATGTAATATTCTTTGTGTATCAATTATTCTATAACGCCAACGTATCACACATTCTCGTAAAGTCAGTACTATAAAATACAAGCCTGGCCATGGGCTGCGTGTCTTCCGTTATCTCGGGCTGACATTTGTGTGTTAAAATGTCAGGATCTGAAACAAGAGACGGCCTGTTTCCTCGCAAAAGGTGAAACTGAACGGAGCACGCCATCTAATCAGAGTGATGGGTTTAGATGGAGCAGATTGGCAAGGCTAATGATCGTTCCTCCAACTCAACCTGAATAAAAATTCAGGGCGCAAAAGAACTTTCCTCTGTGTTTCCCGTTGTATGTGTGTCTATTCCTCTGTAGCACTTCCGTTCGTATGTTCGTCAGTCTGTCTTTCTGTCTGTCCGTCTGTCTTTCTTTCTGTCTGTTTGTCATCACTCTTTCCCTTCTCTGCCCTGGTTCTCTTTCTTCTCAGCCCCTCACCCCCCTCCCCCCCCCTCAACCCCATCGCACCCGCACCCCCACCTCTCAAATGGCACGCACAGACTTAGAAGTTCAAATCATATGATGAAATCGGAGGACTTGTTTGTCTTGGTAGGTTTCGGGGAATGAAACCTCATTTACAGTACGTTTTATTAAAAATGCAGACACATTAAATTGAGTAAAGGGTATTAATAACACCTGTATTTAAGCAAATTAAGACAAAAGCATGTGGCAATACAATGAAAAATAAATGGATACCAAGCAAAAACGCGACGAACTAGAAAATGTTATACACACAACGACGAATAATATGACATGAAAAAGCAAATAATCCCACACAAAGCAAAGACGATTTGGTGACTCATTCACATATAGAACTGAAAGGGGCAAAAACGCAAAAACAAAACAAAATCACTTAGCATTTAATCGTAGCTAAACTGTGCTGTAGAGAGCAGAAGGCAGCTGCATTAATTAGGCAAATTACCATATAAATGTCATGCGACAACATATCCCAAACGTACACAAATATCATCTAAACACATTCACAGTGGCGGCTCAAGTGCTCACAGCGTTCATGCTTGACTGACTACGATCAAAACGTCGTACTCCTGGCTTGCTTGCTTATTTGTTTCATCGACTGCTCCACTGATTTGACTAATAGGTTACTTGCTTGCGTGTCGTCTTGGGTGAATGAGCGATTGATTCATTTCTGATTCTTTTTGACCGTAACAATGTCTGCGTGTTCACCAAAACCATCACTCATTGTTTGTTTATGAAAACATCCCATTTTCTGTATAATATACAAACCCAAAATACCACTGCCTTTGCAAGTCCACATTGCGTGTACCTTACACTCAACAATATATCGCATTAAACTAGGTGGTGTATAACTTATATTGCATAACTAAATTCATTTGTGAATAGGTCACAGAACCGCCCATCCCTATTCAAGAATTGGACTAAACATATCTCATCTGGGTAAAATTCAAGAACAGTGTCTCAACAGTGTCTCAAATTAACTCTTTTCTTCAACAGTCCGCCATAACGCTATGTCCCATGACCGTGTAAACAAAAAGCTTACGGAATGAATCGATTTTTAAAGTCAAAATCGTTGCTTTTCACAACGACTATGCCTCGGTTTTAACACACTACCACAGTTCTCTAGGTCTGTTAAGTTTTAGGTCTGTAAAGTTTAGTTGGATTTAGGTCTGTGAAGTTTTAGGTCTGTAAAGTTTAGTTGGATTTAGGTCTGTACAGTTTTAGGTCTGTAAAGTTTTGTTGGATTTAGGTCTGTACAGTTTTAGGTCTGTAAAGTTTTGTTGGATTTAGGTCTTTAAAGTTTAGTTGGATTTAGGTCCGTAAAGCTGAGTTGGATTTAGGTCTGTAAAGTTTAGTTGGATTTAGGTCTGTAAAGTTTAGTTGGATTTAGGTCTGTAAAGTTTAGATGGATTTAGGTCTGTAAAGTTTAGTTGGAGTTAGGTCTGTAAAGTTTGGTTAAAGTTAGGTCTGTAAAGTTTAGTTGGATATAGGTCTGTAAAGTTTAGTTGGAGTTAGGTCTGTAAAGTTAAATGGATATAGGTCTGTAAAGTTTAGTTGTATTTAGGTCTGTAAGGTTTAGTTGGAGTTAGGTCTGTAAAGTTTAGTTGGATTTAGGTCTGTAAAGGTTAATTGGATATAGGTCTGTAAAGTTTAGTTGGATTTAGGTCTGTAAAGTTAATTGGATTTAGGTCTGTAAAGTTAAGTTGGATTTAGGTCTGTAAAGTTTAGTTGGATTTAGGTCTGTAAAGTTAAGTTGGATTTAGGTCTGTAAAGTTAAGTTGGATTTAGGTCTGTAAAGTTAAATGGATTTAGGTCTGTAAAGTTAAGTTGGATTTAGGACTGTAAAGTTAAATGGATTTAGGTCTGTAAAGTTAAGTTGGATTTAGGTCTGTAAAGTTAAATGGATTTAGGTCTGTAAAGTTAAGTTGGATTTAGGTCTGTAAAGTTAAATGGATTTAGGTCTGTAAAGTTTAGTTGGATTTAGGTCTGTAAAGTTAAATGGATTTAGGTCTGTAAAGTTTAGTTGGATTTAGGTCTGTAAAGTTTAGTTGGATTTAGGTCTGTAAAGTTAAGTTGGATTTAGGTCTGTAAAGTTAAATGGATTTAGGTCTGTAAAGTTAAGTTGGATTTAGGTCGATAAAGTTTAGTTGGATTTAGGTCTGTAAAGTTTAGTTGGATTTAGGTCTGTAAAGTTTAGTTGGATTTAGGTCTGTAAAGTTTAGATAGATTTAGGTCTGTAAAAATTAGTTGGAGTTAGGTCTGTAAAGTTTAGTTGGATTTATGTCTGTAAAGGTTAGTTGGATATAGGTCTGTAAAGTTTAGTTGGATTTAGGTCTGTAAAGGTTAGTTGGATAAAGGTCTGTAAAGTGTAGTTGGATTTAGGTCTTTAAAGTGTAGTTGAATTGGAAAGTTTAGTTTAGCTTCCTTGAATTTGGGACACTGTTCTTGAATTATACCCCGGCCTCATCTGTTCTAAGCATCGTTCAAAACATTGTTTGTGAAAACACTGACCTTTGCCCCATAGGCAGAAGCGGTCGTCAAAGTAGATCTCCTCCTTCTCGTGTTCGATCTCTGTGCGCCGTGCTCCCTCGTTGACGTACTCCCGCCATTTAGCACGTGCTGCACCGCGAAACCGTAACTCCACTCCTGTCACAAACACACACATACACTGTACAATCAAACTCCACTCCTGTCACAAACACACACATAAACTGTACAGTCAAAATCCACTCCTGTCACAAACACACACATAAACTGTACTGTCAAAATCCACTCCTGTCACAAACACACACATAAACTGAACAGTCAAACTCCAACCCTGTCTCAAACACACACATAAACTGTACAGTCAAACTCCACTCCTGTCACAAACACACACATAGACTGTACATTCAAACTCCACTCCTGTCACAAACACACACATAAATTGTAGAGTCAAAACTCCACTCCTGTCACAAACACATGCACAAACACCGTACAGTTAACTCCACTCCTGTCACAAACACACACATAAACTGTACATTCAAACTCCACTCCTGTCACAAACACACACATACACTGTACAGTCAAACTCCACTCCTGTCACAAACACACACATAAACTGTACAGTTAAACTCCACTCCTGTCACAAACACGCACATAAACTGTACAGTTAAACTCCACTCCTGTCACAAACATACACATAAACTGTACAGTCAAACTCCACATAAACTGAAGAGTCAAACTCCACTCCTGTCACAAACACACACATAAACTGTAGAGTCAAAACTCCACTCCTGTCACAAACACACACATACACTGTACAGTTAAACTCCACTCCTGTCACTAACACACACATAAACTGTACATTCAAACTCCAACCCTGTCACAAACACACACATAAACTGTACAGACAAAGAGAACTTCATATGAGGAGCAATAAACAGTCCCAGCTTCTTGTAGCTGTTCATTAGAGCCCTTCTTTCTTGTGAAATACATGAGCCACCTGTCCAGAATATGAGCATCCTACAACAAAATTATTAATGTTCATAGTTATGTTCAACAGCCTTGCAGCTGTCTAGCTGTGCTGAGTGGAAATTGTGTGTTGAATTGTTGTCCTAAATAACACCTGAGTTAATCTGCGATATTATTTCAGCAAAACCGGCACGGTTGGCCTAGTGGTAAGGCGTCCGCCTCGTGATCGGGAGGTCGTGGGTTCGAACCCCGGCCGGGTCATACCTAAGACTTTAAAATTGGCAATCTAGTGGCTGCTCCGCCTGGCGTCTGGCATTATGGGGTTAGTGCTAGGACTGGTTGGTCCGGTGTCAGAATAATGTGACTGGGTGAGACATGAATCCTGTACTGCTGCGACTTCTGTCTTGTGTGTGGCGTACGATATGTCAAAGCAGCACCGCCCTGATATGGCCCTTCGTGGTCGGCTGGGCGTTAAGCAAACAAACAAACAAACAAACAAACAAACAAATTTCAGTAAAAAAACACGAAACAAAATAAAAACAAGTGTGCTCCCAATACAAAAGCAGCCAGGCTGTTGAGTTGTTGGTGTGTGTCCAAGCGGAGGGATGCTTTTATCCAATGCAGAAGCCTGGGTCGAGGTGCACGAGAAAGGTACCAACCGGGTGGGAGCCAGCCGCGGTTTTGGATTGGTTGAAAATGAGATGTGTTGTGATTTCAACGATTCAGACCCCGCGGTTTGTTCTTACCCGGTTGGGTGGAACCCACTTTCGGTTCGTGCACCTCACCCCTGGTCAGGTCTTCGGCGCCTGACATGATAGCTATAGGTTACACGAGAAGCCTGAAGAAATGAATTAACCCATTTAACTGATGTACGCTTGCAGCACGTATGGTTCAAGGCTTGATGGGAATAATGTGCAAAACTAAGGGGCGAGGACACGTGCAGACCGAGTGCGTCCATGGTTACTATGATACATGAACAAAACATTTCAATAAATGTTCTGGCTGAAAAAGGAGGATCTAATTCTACTGTGCAAAACAAGCCAATAATAGCGAGAGAGAGAGAGAGAGAGAGAGAGAGAGAGAGAGAGAGAGAGAGAGAGAGAGAGAGAGAGAGAGAGAGAGAGAGAGAGAGAGAGAGAGAGAGAGAGAGAGAACTTTGAACTTTATTACAGGAAAGATAGCATTAGGTCTGTAGGACCTTTCTTACAGCTAGTCCTGATCTAAGCAAACAAAATTGTTATAATCGCAATGGGAATACATAGGAACAAACTTTTTATGATGAAACGCAGACACACGCATGATAGTAATATAAGAATAAGATCATTCTTTAGGCCCCCCCCAAAAAATAGGTGTGGTTACGGTAACATAGCCAAAAAAAATAGGGTAGGTAGGTAGGCAATCACTTTTTTTTTTTTTTTACTTTTTTTTCTAATGTGTACAAGTTAAACCTACTTGACAGGGAAATAAGTGTGCGACACGGGCGCTTTCGCTTTCATTGCGTTTTTTGCACTCGTTTTTTTTTTTTTTTTTTTTTTTTGGCAAATGTAATAAAAAGTTATAGGATCGGCCCCTAAAAATAGGGTAGGTCGGGTTACCGTAACCACACCTATTATTTTTTTTTGCCTAACAGACATGTGATATACAGATATCACAGGGCCGGACTAGGCGAAGAGGAGGGGGGGGGGGGGGGTTGCCAGTGGTGGCCCAGGGGGATGTCCCCCCTGGCGGCAGGGGCGGATCAGTTCATTTTATGACTGGTTTTTTTTCAAAAGTATATTGTGAAGATATGGGTGTGAAGGCGCGAAGCGCCGAGCCGACGGCGCGAAGCGCCTAGCTTGCTAGGGGGGTCCGGGGGCATGCCCCCCCGGAAAATTTTGAAAAAAAGGATGCAAAATGGTGCAATCTGGTGCATTCTGAGGATGATCATTACCAGTTTCAGGCATCAGATTTTGTCACTGATTAATACCCCAAAAATTGAAACTCAATGTAGAATAAAGAAATGCAAACCTCATTCAATATTTTTATTTTTTGGCTGGGGGGGGGGGGGGGTCCGGAAACCCTAGAACCCACCCCCCCCCCTCGTTGTGGGGGTCAGGGGGCGAAGCCCCCTGAAGCTGACGGGTAGGTCATATTCTGAGATAGGAAAATGGTCGCTCCTTGCATGAAACGGCATAAAATAAGCAATAATAAAAAAAATTAAATAAGTAAGGTACATGTTTAGGCTAGGGGGGGGGGGGGGGGGGGTTGCGCAACCCCCATAACCCCCCCGGTAGTCCGGCCCTGTATCACAATACGGGCAATACAACCATACATTATCAGAACACACACCAAGTTGACGCAAACACACACATGCACATTTCAGAAGGATAGAAGGCATACATACGTTTGAGCAACCAGGCACATCACATTAAAGTGATGTTTGAATGTATTTTTGCAGATGTGTTTTGAATGTTTTAAGGTTACTGATCGATTTTAGAGAGAGAGAGAGAGAGAGAGAGAGAGAGAGAGAGAGAGAGAGAGAGAGAGAGAGAGAGAGAGACAGACAGACAGAGAGACAGCTAGGCAGACAGACCGTCAGACAGAGAGAGACAGAGAAAGACATAATGCGACAGACAGTCAGACAGACAGTCAGACAGATCGACATGCACAGAGAGAGAGAGAGAGAGAGAGAGAGAGAGAGAGAGAGAGAGAGAGAGAGAGAGAGAGAGAGAGAGAGAGAGAGAGAGAGAGAGAGAGAGAGAGAGAGAGAGAGAGAGAGAGAGAGAGAGAGAGAGAGAGAATGACAATGACAATTCTTTATTTAACGAGGGTAGTAGATTAAGCAGTGGTCTGCTTTTTTACATCCAGCCCTCGCCCTAAAGAGGGACTAACTACAAAATGAAATAAAAATACAAGATAAAAAATAGAAAATAGAAAAAACTAAAATTCTACATTTTAACAGATAACTAAAGTGAAAACACATTATACATATGTACACAAAATGCATTGCATTGAGGTAAATTGCGAGTTAATTGATGTGAATTAAGTGGTATAGTGCAGCTTGCACTTTCTCAACATCATGCTCTAATCCATACATTACATTTTAAAGAAAATCAATCAAACAAGCAAGACATTGCTAAGATCATCACACATCTAAATAGTGGTTGGTTTTTAAGTCCCTTCATCCGAAAAGGGTTTGTGTACATTATACCAATAAAGAGGAGAGGGGCATGTTTAATACAAAAAATAAATACCATTTAAGACAAATATCATTTACTTTGACTTCATTACATAAGACAAATATCTGCTCTTAAAACTATCAGTGCTGGTAGTTTGCCTCAGGAATGTTGGAAGAGAGTTCCAGAGACTGCTACCTGAATACACTAAACTGGACTTAAACAGGTCAATCCGAGGAACAGGAGTGTTTAATCTCATACATTGACGTGAATTCCTCATGGTAAATTTTGTACGTAAAGTTTCAGGTACACATCCAGTGATAATTTTGCTCATAAGGGTACATTTATTATAGCCAAGTCTTTACTTCAGAGGGAGAATGCCTAAGTTTATGTAGTGTAATTCATTCAGGGTTGTTTTCTTTAATAAGACTACTTTCAACGCTCGTTTGTGTAATCTAATTATAGGTTTTAGTGAATTATCACTTGCCGAATCCCATAAGGTTGATGCGTAATCAATAACAGATTGAATATGGGCATTAAAGAATAACTTCCTGGCTTCCAAATTCAGGAAGTGCTTGATTCTAGATAAGAGATATACTTTCTTGGACATGACTTTAGAAAGTTGTTCGATGTGGTGTGACCATGACAGGTTGTTATCGATGGTCACTCCCAACACTTTATGATGGTTGACTGTTGAAACAATTTCATCATTGACAATTAAATCGGGAAACGTGGAGATTATGTTCTGTCGTTTTTGTCTAGTTGTTATTATCATGCATTTAGTTTTTTGGGGGTTCAGGGACATATGATTTAGCTCAGTCCATGCACTCAGCTGGTTTAAACTTTCTTGCAGTGATTCAGACAAACGATTTAAATTGGTGTCACTGGAGTGTATGGTAGTGTCATCTGCAAAAAGTTCACACAAGTTTTTAATATGAAGGGGCAGGTCATTTATGTATATGGAGAAAAGTAGAGGGCCTAAAACTGACCCTTGAGGTACGCCATACCGTACAGCCTGCATACTTGATGCCGAGGCGTTCGCATGCACACTTTGTTGCCTGTCGCTGAGAAAAGAACAAATAAGGTTAACTGAGTCAGTCCCGAGGCCATATAATTTGAGTTTTCTGAGTAACAACTTGTGATCAATTACATCAAAAGCTTTAGCAAAGTCTACAAAAACAGCACCACAAAATTCATTATCCGGGTTTATCTTGTCCAATCAATGATCAACAAGAGAGATTAAGGCAGTGTGACACGAGTGATTAGCCCTAAAGCCAGACTGGTTCGGGTGAAATAATTGATTGTGATCAAAGTGCGCTAATAGGTGTTTGTTTATGTTTTTCAAGTGGCTTTGATAATACAGACAATATAGAAATCGGTCTATAGTTTGAGGGGTCTTTCTTCTCACCAGATTTAAACAAAGAAATACTTTTTGCCTGTTTGAGCGCTATTGGAAAATATTGTTTGTCTAAACAGAGATTATAAATGTAAGTGAGAGTTTCGGAAATTACCGGGGCTGATAACTTAAGAATTCTTCCATCTAATCCGTCTATCCCCCGGGTACCTGTTTGCTTTAAATGTGTGAGTGCTGGAAAGATTTCAGGCACTGTAAGCGAAGGAATATTTAATTGAGATGAAATTTCTTTTGACTTACAGAAGTCTTCTAAAACTTCCAAATTATTGAGGTTAGTTGTATCATTTAAAATAACTTTTTCAGCTATTTTGGAAAAATGTGTATTTAGATCATGAGGTGTTATGTCTCTAACGCAACTTGATTTAGATGCAGAAGTTTTATTTGTGAGTTCATTTGTCGCTTTCCAAATGTTCTTTGGATTTTGTTTTGAAGAAGCAAGGTCTTGAAAATATTTTCTCTTTTTTAATCGTTTTATTGAATTTACTTTATTTCTCTGTTCTCTATACTCCTCTTCCTTGCCGATTGACTTTAAGAAGTCGCGATTATCTATGGCATCTTGTAATTCATCATCAAACCATTTCGGTTTCACTATGTGTCTGACTCTTTTTATTCTCCATGGAGCATGTTTATCATATATGTCAGTGAAGGCATTGAGCCAGTGTGTTAATTGATGCAGCATCAGGATTCGTACAATTATAAACATCAGAGAGGGAGGAGTTACAGAGGTCGTGAAGAAATGTGTCTTCGTTGAATTTAGAAAAGGATCTGTATTTTATTGTCTTGTGACCGGCTTTTGGAATTTTTACACCCTTTCTCGACCACGTCAGACAGATAGGGAAATGATCGCTGCAACCACTGGCGGGAACACAACATTCAACAATGTTACGTTGATCAGTGACATAAATATGATCTATCAAAGTACTTGTAGATGCTGTGACTCTTGTAGGGGTGTCTACTATCTGTTTGAGATTATAGAGGTTAAGCATATCTAGCCATAGCTTGTTCTGCTTAAGCAAATCAATATTAAAGTCTCCCAATAACATTATTTCCTTTGATTCGAGTAAAACTGCATCTACCATCTGCGTAAGATTATCCGACCAATTTGCTCTCTCTACAGGATTTCTATAACAGAAACCTATGAGGAGTGGAGGTGCTCCTTTCATTTTAACTTCTACCCACACCGACTCCACAAACTGCTCAAGGTGTGTTAATCTTGTATAGCTAACTGATTCACTTATGTACAGAAGCAAGCCAGTTTCTTTACTTTGCTGTGGGTCTCTGCGTAGTATGTTATAACCAGGAATAGCTACATCGGCATCCGAAATCTGCTGAGATAATCGTGACTCTGAGAATCCGAAAATGTGAAAATTTGAACCAGAATTTAAAAGCATTCATATCATAATTGTTAATTGCATGGTTAATGTTAAGGTGGCCCACACGAAGACCCTCTTTTCTGGGCCATAAATTTGGACAGCTATTCATTGTGAACATAAACAGTATTCTGGCTCTTGAACGTTAAATAGTCCGAGATATCTACTGAAATGTCTTGATCAATCTGTAACAAATTCGCAGGAACAGAGAAATGTGTCAAACAAGAAAGAACAATTTAGAAACACAATGTGTCAAACAATGACGTTATCGATAAGGTACAATAGGTAAATGAGGCAGAAACTCAACGTCAAGCGTAGAATAACTAGTAAAGAGACAAGGAAATGACAAACTAAGTAAAACAACGAAAGCAACAATAAACAAGTAAAAAATCGAAAGGCAGATTAGCACAAGAAAACAGGAAAATAAAGAGAAAACGGTAATGTTACCGTTTATAATGATAATAAAGAACCAAACTAAGACTACGAAACTAATGTAATAGACTCTAAACAAGTCTAACACAAAGCACTTGTCATAGGAGTCAATGTTGACACATGTGTCGCCTAGTAACAGCAGCCGCTTTCAAAGCATATAATATGAAAGGGGCGAATAGCTTGACCGTCCGAACACACTGCTGTCGCTGAAGCCTGTCCAATTAGAGGCGCACAGTAAAGAAGCAAGCACACACCGAGTCTCTGTCTCAAGCAAGACAAGAAAATCTTTCTTCTCGTCTCTTTGTCAAAGAATTGCTGTGACAGCCTGAAGCACAAGCACAGTAAAAAACGAAGGTAATACAAAGATCGATCAGGAGGATAAAGGCCACGAAATCCTGCTCACACCCTCACAAGGGTAATGTTCGTGCAGTAGCACAATCGTACACAAGTTTTACCATCACGCCGGCAGATGACGCCAATAATGCTGTATTTTCTATTACCGCACACAAACACACACACACACACGCTCACACTCACATGCGCTCTCTCTCTCTCACACACACACACACACATGCAATTGGGACAGATCATATCATTTTGGTTACACATCATGGAACCTGACCAACATGGGCTTCTTAGGCAAACTTACTCAAGCCTTCTCTCACAAGAACATAAAGAGGAAAATAAATGGCTCTTATTTGTACGCGAGCTCCTGACTTCCTCAGGCTTCAAACACGTGTGGCAAAACCTAAGCACAATACACCCGGCAAGACTGAAACACTCGCTAACAAAACATGTAGAAACTCAATTTGTCAGGCTCTGGAGGACAAAAAAAGAAGGAAACTCCTCCAAACTACAGTTTTACAAGGGAGTGCCACACGACTACTCTCTACAACCCTATCTTTTGCTAACACAAGAACACAGACAGGCTATGAGCTATGTGCCCATGACTTAGAAATCGAAAAGGGCAGATACACGGGAACACCAAGAGAGGAAAGACTATGCAGAAACTGTGGAGTGGTGGAGGATGAACTTCACTTCCTTGATTCGTGTACAATGTATGCTCATCTCAGGCAACAGTTAGGCTATTACCGAATACTTCCACCGGCAGTGATGAAATAAGAGTCAGTTCTTTGTTTACTGACAGCGACATCCAAAGGCAATTGGCAAAATATGTGTAAGATTGTTTTCAACAACGCAGATGCAATGCGTCTTCCGACTGTCCTCAATAACTTATGCTCATCTTCAGGTCCTCTTTGTTCACCCTGTTCCACTTGGTTTTGTATTACATGTATGTTATGTTATATTGCTGTTTTTCCTGTACCGTTATGTATCTTGTATGTGTCAATAGGCTATGTGCTTTAATGACAATAAATTCTGATTCTGATTCTGTAAGAATTATCCAGAAATAGTCGTCACACCCATGAAATTCACTCCACTTGACTAATTACACAAGTGTACACCTATCCGAGTTGTAGTAGCTCTGGTAGTTGGGGGGTGGGAAACAATGTTGAAGATGTGTGGGCATGGGACCGTATGCTCGGTGGGGTGGTACTGAGTTTCCGTGTGTCTGAAGCAGGTATGGTGGAGGAAGCATGTCACGCGGGGGGGGGGGGGGGGGGACTGGGGGGGGGGGGTACGTAGTGCCAGACGTAGGGAGGCATAGGATAGGGTCTGACTGCCTGCTTGGGTCGCTGGAATGGTGCAGTGTGGAGACGTCGTTGGTCCGCTGCGCATAAGACGGGGGTGTGTTACGCTGTTCTTGGTGAGGGAGTGGGTGGGGGCGGCGCAAAGGGCTAGTACGCAACATATGCTCCGGTCCCTGGTCATGTTGGCGACTCGGCTGTCCTGTTCCACGATGAGTCTGCTGGTCGCGGTGATGGTCACGGCAGTGAGAGAGAGAGAGAGAGAGAGAGAGAGAGAGAGAGAGAGAGAGAGAGAGAGAGAGGGAGTGAGGGAGGGAGAGAGAGAGAGAGAGAGAGAGAGAGAGAGAGAGAGAGAGAGAGAGAGACTGTCAGACAGACAGACAGACAGACAGACAGACACAGACAAATAGACAGACTGACTGACAGACAGACTGACAGAGAACAGCAATTCGCACCCCGTCCCGGCTCCAAATCCGTTCCCCTTTTAGAAATATAAAACGAATAATTTCAACCAGATTAAGCTGTGTAAATTGTCTACCTTACACGCCATAAATCATGCATTCCTTATTTTCTTTACGTTAAAGCCAGAGATGCAAGAGCAAAGCTTATCCTCTGAAGGTTGTGCAATCCTAACAATCTGCTGGCTGTAATTCATAGCTTGAGGAGGATTCAAGCAAGGCGAAACCCAGTTTGTTGAACGACAAGAGGTTTGCGTGCACAGAACTAAGGAACAGAAGAGCCCTGTAAAATGACGGGCAATAATTAATACGTGAGCCAGACAATTTGTGAGAAATCGAGCACCCGCAAGTTGCAAGGCTTGATCTCGATGTGATTGATCTTTTTGGGTCAGTCAAATGCGTATTTGACACTTTAACATATATGTATGATGATGCCTTTGTCACGAATTAACATAGATAGGGATTCCCACTTTGAGAGACATCAATGTTGACGGTGGAAGGTACGCGAGCCTGCAAGTTAGGGGAGTTGCTGATTTTTGTCTGCGATTCAGACCAAACTACTGGACCGATCTTTATGAAATTTGACATGAGAGTTCCTGGGATTGATATCCCCATACGTTTTTTTCATTTTTTTGATAAATGTCTTTGATGACGTCATATCCGGCTTTTCGTGAAAGTTGAGGCGGCACTGTCACGCTCTCATTTTTCAACCAAATTGGTTGAAATTTTGGTCAAGTAATCTTCGACGAAGCCCGGACTTCGGTATTGCATTTCAGCTTGGTGGCTTAAAAATTAATTAATGACTTTGGTCATTAAAAATCTGAAAATTGTAAAAAAAATATTTATTTTATAAAACGATCCAAATTTACGTTTATCTTATTCTCCATCATTTGCTGATTCCAAAAACATATAAATATGTTATATTCGGATTAAAAACAAGCTCTGAAAATTAAATATATAAAAATTATTATCAATTTTTTTTTTCGAAATCAATTTAAAAACACTTTCATCTTATTCCTTGTCGGTTCCTGATTCCAAAAACATATAGATATGATATGTTTGGATTAAAAACACGCTCAGAAAGTTAAAACGAAGAGAGGTACAGAAAAGCGTGCTATCCTTCTTAGCGCAACTACTACCCCGCTCTTCTTGTCAATTTCACTGCCTTTGCCATGAGCGGTGGACTGACGATGCTACGAGTATACGGTCTTGCTGAAAAATGGCATTGCGTTCAGTTTCATTCTGTGAGTTCGACAGCTACTTGACTAAATATTGTATTTTCGCTTTACGCGACTTGTTTTTGTCTTGTATTGTTCGGCCTGATAAGGAAAAACAAATTTCTAGTAAACAATACGCTTGGGTACAATACTGGATTGATATTTGACGCAAACATTATTGTGGTTAGGACAAACACTGACGAAATCGTTTCGTACCTGAAAAGAAATAATGAATCAATACAACTCAGTTACAACAATCTAAACACACACATAAACACACAGACACAGACACATACATGTACACACAGACAGACAGACAGACAGACACACTCAGACACGTACGCACGTACGCACGCACACACGCACGCACGCACGCACAAACACAAAGTATAGCACATATATTGTACACATTAACAAACACACTTTTAATCAAAACAATCACACAAACTCACGCATTTTTCATGATCCGCTAACTTCGATAATTATGTGTAATAACCACTGAGACTCGGAATGTAACCTCTACATAACCATGCACACACGTTCAGGGTTTAGCCTGGGAGAAAAGGGCAATGGGACATTTGTCCCCCTCAACCAAATTCCGATGGGACATAGTCGAAGGCAATAAGCGCCTAAGAGGCCTGTACGCGTTTTGTCCAAAGATGCAAAATGGTGCAATATGGTGCCATCTGAGAATTAACCGCTATATCGTGTTATCTGTGTGTGTGTGTGTGTGTGTGTGTGTGTGTGTGTGTGTGTGTGTGTGTGTGTGTGTGTGTGTGTGTGAGTATGTGTGTGTAATCCGATAGAAAGTGTACATTTGGTGGCGCAGTGGTATGTAATCTCAATGCGCCCTTTGACGCACTAAAGGGAATTGTGATGGGATATTTTCAGAACTAATGCGCCAGTGGCGCAGGGCGCATTAGTAAATGAAACCCTGCACGTCCATACATTAGAGTAACAAGAAAATTCCATTAACACATCCCTTCGCTTTCCTAGTTCCTCTTCCCTTCAGTTACGGTGCTTCCTTGACGGAATCTATTTTCACTAATCCCGTTACCCGAATGCAACGTCATTTCCCCATTGTCAGTTCCAGTTCCAGACGCAGGCAGTGATCAAGTTCTAACTCAATCACACGTGTGTGCTTTTGATTGGTCAGCCCGCCTGAGTCGAAATGGGAAAGTGTTGACTCTGCAAAGAGCGGAGGTTGATTTTGGCGTCACATTCAGTCCGGGAAAAGATATTTCCAATCTCGATTTTATTCAGGTAAACAGACGACATACAGAGTCTGGAACCAAGATTTTATTGGTAAACCTTTTTTCATGTTTTTAATTTTTTTTTACAAAACCCCTTATGAAGATAGAGGATATTGATTGGGCGATAAAAATAGAGCCGTCTTTTTACCACTACCTGAAATACAATAAAACCAGCACAAGAATTATACATATGTACGACTGATTACCGCAACTGACAGTCTGTCTGCGACACCTGTCTCATGACTTATGAGGGGCGAATGCCGAGACCACCACTACTCACACTTGCGCGAGCGAGAGTTCAAGCAGGCATCATCGCTCAACGACGGACACAGTTGCATGGGGTAAACTGAGCTAAACATTGTTAGGGCCAAGTTATACCTGCGCAGAGTCAGCAGCACAGACGACGCACTGCAGATCATTACTGCCCGCTACACGCTGCATGAAAAGAAACTGACAGGCCAAGTACTCGTCATAATCCCTATCGCGGCATCACTAATCTGCAGTGCGTCGTCTGTGCTGCTGACTCTGCGCAGGTATAACTTGGCCCTTATTGACCCGCTGTTGGCCGCTAGGCCGTCGGTAAAAGGTCTAACTAAAGGGGTTAACGTCCTCTCAGAAAATGTTTCTATTTGGGACAAGAATTGGTGATACGCTAAGGTAAAGGTAAAAGGTCGCTACTGTGAGGTCAATAAAACTGTGCAATAGGCGTGGGTGCTAAGTGAGTCGGTCGGAAAACAGGGGGTGTCGTTCTTGGGGGGTTTCGTTATGGTGTGCTTTACTGTAGATGCTGCAGTTTAATTGATGTTGCGACGATTTTCGAGTGCTCCATTTAGACGCCTTAGGTGGGAACCCGACTGTTCTTGTGTTGCTGCTGTTGTTCCTCCGTTTGTTTTTATCTTGTTGTTTTTAGAGAACATAACCAACACTCTCCCTGCATTTGACAACTTCTAATCACATAGCTCTAAGAGGGATACTCAAAATAAAAAAAAATAAAAACACACACACACACCCACATATACACACACGCACACAAACACAGACACAGACACACGCACACAAACACACACACCCACACATACACACTCATGGACGCACTGACACACACACGCACACACACACACACACATACACACGCTCACACACACACACACACACACACAAAGACACACACACACACACGCACACACACACACACACACACACACACACACACACACACACACACACACACACACACACAGAAAACCCCCAACATTTAATAATTTCTCTGTCGAACAGCTTTTCTTGCTTTTTGGAGCAAGGGCATGTCCAGAAATATCCTGTCCATGAGTCAAGGACAAACAGTATGGTATCTGTGGCTTGGTCCCTCTTTCTACAAACCCACCACTACCCCCACCCCTGCCCCTCCTCCCCTTTCCTTAAGGTAAATTAGGAAGCCATTTTGATTATGATGATACTGATAATGATCACTTAATAAGTGCCCATTTTTCAATACAGCTCACTGCGATTTACAAAAAACAAAAAAGAGAGAAAAAAAGAATATGTATACATAAAAAGCGCACAAGGAAGGGAGAAAAACAATGCATGTAAAACTATAACAGAACCCATATCTTCTCCTTGTCGTTCACCTTTAACAGAACCCATATGATACCAAGGCAAAGACTTGGAATGAATCTCAGTGATCCACGCAAGAACATGATCTCCAGCTCAGTACATTCCTCGGTTAAGCCACTGTGCAACACCTATGTCTCTCGTAACTCAACATTAATGAGATTAAAAACTGGAACTGTGTTAAGTAGGCAGGTTTAGAACGATTTTCCACAAAGAAAATCCAGTTAGACTCATTAACGAAAGGCATGATCGACTTGTCTGGCGGTTTTTTTCTTCTTAAGTTTTTCTAATTTTTTTCTGTTTTTTTTCTGACGTATAACATAAACTCCGTCTCATTTGCATAGAAAAGACTTTTTGAATTCGGTGAGCCGTCTGGCGCATATATTTTACGCATTGTTAATAGTTGGACGATTCCAGAAGAGCTATGGTAGATTTAGGCCCATTACAGAAGCCGCCATTTTCGGAATTCTGATTTCACGCAGGACTATTCAATAATCGCTCATGCGCATTGTTGAGAATTGAGACATTCTAGAACGGTTTAGGCTGGGGTAAGAATACTGAAAATAGAGGTCGCAGAGCTATACTCTCTCTCTCTATTCGCTATGAACGGAAGTGGAAGTAGTCTTCCCACCGTACACGGGGTGTGATGGGTCAATTTGTGAAGCCAGGTCTTCCGGTAATTACACCGAATATCAAACGAAGTTCTGGTCTAAGAGCGAAAGGAAGAAAAACATATACATATATATTTCTCATCAGCATTATTAGCATTCATGCAGACCGTGCAGTCTGCACGCTCTTTGTTGGTCAGTGATACTTGATAGACATATTTATTTATTTGTTTGTTTGTTTGTTTGGTAATTTATTCATTAATTCATTTAATTGTTTATCTTACAAAAAGGCAAGAGCTGTAACCTACTCCATCCGATTCCCTCTGCAAGTAATCTACTCTTATTTTACAAAACATGATACTGAATATTTGTGTCCGCCTGTGTTGCACAGTGGTGGTTCCCTCAGTCCATTTCTAAGCGCAGTTCCCTGTAAGCCGACAGGAAGAATGTCGTTTCTAATGGGTTTCCTGGATTAAATAATGCATGACGACCACAAAAGCGCTGCAATCAACAAAATCACATTTTCTGATGGCCGCTGGGGCTCGCGCCATGATTAAGATGATTGAGTCGTTGGAATGAGTTTATAGCAGCGTGAGTGCGTCCATGCGCAACATGGATTTGTTAGGAAATCAAATCAGTGATGTTTGGAAGAAATCAAACAACTAATGTACACTCAACAAGCGCGCAAGTACGGGCGTGCACTCACGCAGAGACGCATGCATGGCACGCACACACAAATGCGCGCGCACACACAAATGCGCACGCGCACACACACACACACACGCACACACACACACACGCACATACATTCTTTGAAAATGCTAGCTCATTACGGAGGGCACCTAGGATGTTCTCAAACGGTGAGTGTTTAAACGAAAGGGTGTTTGTACTGTGTGTAAAAGCCCGACAGTGTCTGTGGCCAGAAACTGATGGTTTACGGGAAGCTGAGTGTGCCTTTAACCTCTGACTTCGAGGTGCAACAGTTGAGGTTTTCCTGTGCTATCCTTGTACCAATCATAAAACAAAAGGTTTCTCTTTCTTCAAATGTGCAGGACACAGCACTGTGCGACGATCAAATCAGAAATTGCATCTTGTCCAAAAACTTTATTTTCTATCGATTAGAAATCCTTGGGGGACACGACATGTATAATCATTGTGCGCCTTGGGTCTTTTCGTGGAAATAAAGACAATATGCTGAGGGCTGTGTATGATGCATGTGTGCACACGTCAGATTTCTTTCTTTAATCAATCAAAACGTAAAACTTTTTAGTAGCAGGTTGTCGCTCACTCTCTTTCTCTCTCAATTACTTGCTCTCTCTCTCTCTCTCTCTCTCTCTCTCTCTCTCTCTCTCTCTCTCTCTCTCTCTCTCTCTCTCTCTCTCTCTCTCTCCTTGTCTTTGTTTGTCTGTCTGGATGGTTCTCTCTCTCTGTTTATCGGTCTGTCTGTCTGTCTGTCTGGCTTTCTCTTTCTCTCTCTCTCTCTCTCTCTCTCTCTCTCTCTCTCTCTCTCTCACTATCTCTCTCTCTCTCTCTCACTATCTCTCTCTCCCGCCCTCCCCCTCTCTCTCTCTCACTCTCTCTCTCACTCTCTCTCTCTCTCTCTCTCTCTCTCTGACACACACACACACACTCACACACACACACACACACACACAAACACGCACACACACACACACATCCACACACACACCCACACACACACCCACACACACACACACACCCACCACCACCCTCGTCTCGACTCCCAGTCTATGTGTTGACCAAGGGCGCGTTTACAGTGGGCACTTTTAACATATATATATATATAGTTGCAGCGAAATGGTGACCTTTACGATGAGAAGGTGCGACACCGTTCCTTTGTCTAGCTGGTGCACAAAACTATGCTAATGCAAATAACCGACAAACCGGCATTAATGTCAATAGTGATCGCTGCAGAAAGGGAGACAGTCTGCGATCCACTGTAAATTATGGTCGATCGGCTTTTGAGACTCATTGTTTCACAACTAGGTCACTGTCTCCGGAGAAAACACAGCTACAGATGAAAGAAAAAAAATCTGGCATCAAAGTCAACATATGATTCACATCGGAACTTTGTCACTGTTCTCAGAAAGATATGCCAGTGTGTGCAGTGCGTTCACTGTTTTACACAGACGACATAAAAACTAGAGAAAATTTACGAAGGAACCATGTCACTATTTTCGGGAAGAAATGTGTGTGGGCGTGTCACTGAATGTTTTAACTTAGTTGGGTGTGTCAATGCATTGTTTCAGTGTTTTACACTGACTAAAGAAGAGAAAGAAAACTTCAACATCAGATTAAAAAACATTTCACTGTTTCCGGGTAAATATGTCTGTGCGTGCAGTGT
>NC_090245.1:85785053-85788388 GCF_037325665.1 Littorina saxatilis
ACATTTAGTCAAGCTCAGTCGAACTGACAGAATGAAACTGAACGCATTTCATTTTTTCCGCAAGACCGTACACTCGTAGTATCGTCTGTCCACCGCTCGTGGCAAAGGCAGTGAAATTAACAATCCAGAAAAGCGCGGTAGCGGTTGCGCTGAGGAGGATAGCACGCTTTTATATATCTCTATTCTTTTTAACTCTCTGAACGTGTTTTTAATCCAAACATATCATATCTATATGTTTTTGGAATTAGGAACGGACAAGGAATAAGATGAAATTGCTTTTAAATTGATTTCGGAAATTTAATTTTAATCATAATTTTTATATTTTTAATTTTCAGAGCTTGTTTTTAATCCGAATATAACATATTTATATGTTTTTGGAATCAGAAAATGATGAAGAATACGATAAACGTAATTTTGGATCGTTTTATAAAAATATAATTTTAATTACAATTTTCAGATTTGTAATGACCAAAGTCATTAATTAATTTTTAAACTTCCAAGCTGAAATGCAATACCAAAGTCCGGCCTTCGTCGAAGATTGCTTGGCCAAAATTTCAATCAATTTGATTGAAAAATGAGGGTGTGACAGTGCCGCCTCAACTTTTACAAAATGCCGGATATGACGTCATCAAAGACAATTATCGAAAAAATGAAAAAATGTCTGGGGATATCATACCCAGGAACTCTCATGAAAAATGTCATAAACATCGGTCCAGTAGTTTACTCTGAATCGCTCTACACACACACACACACAGACACACACACACACATACACACACATACACCACGACCCTCGTCTCGATTCCCCCCTCTATGTTAAAACATTCAGTCAAAACTTGACTAAATGTAATAAGAGCGACAGCCTTTGGTTTTACATTTATAAGCAGGAATAGTGAGAAATACTAAGAGGAAGACCAGGAAGCAAGCTTGTAACGTTAATCTTTCAATTTCATGTCCAGCTCGATCATTCCTATTAGCCATTGTTTAGAATTAGATCGTGCAAATTATTATGTCTAGGTGGCAACCACTATGGTGCTTCGAAATTTGGAAAATGCTCAGAATATCACACTCGGAATTTGCACGAAATCATACACATATCTGCACACGTTTGGTTTTGTTAAACTTGTGGGTTCTTTGTTTTATTTTTTTGGTCAAGGACAGCATGTCGACATTTTGAATTATTTCTTTTTAAATTGTCTTTATAATGTGTCAACACCTCGATCCTCCTCCCCCTCTTCTTCTCATGTGTCTCACACATTACTTACTTAGTTTTGTAAATCAGTAACGAATTACAGTTTTCATATCAACTTCAATCAAGGAAGTTTGTCCAGTGTTTCCTTTAAACTGTAACTGTACACCTACTAGTTAACTGTATTTCTGTGTGTGCTGCTTTTGTTTGGCAAACAGCTTTCTTAACTTGACTTAACCTTGGCCTAGGTTGATTTGATTTGATCTGATTTGAATAGCTGCTACGCATCGTGATTGTATTTCTGCTTCTCGTCTGCGCGGCTACTGCAATCAAGCTGTGATGCTGTAAAAAGCCACAAAACACGTCTCTGCGCTGCTGCCCGGCGTTGTGCTGTACGGCAAGGGAACGTGCAACGCGAAATCGATGGCTGCCTGGGTGGATCGATACTTGTTCGCAACGCATGGAACAGCGGGAAATGGTCACAGAAAGTAAGCTGAAGCACAACTGACATAATTTAGTCCATGGAGGAGGAAAAAAGTGGATGTCCAGCTGGCTGTATTGACTACCGCTCCCCCCACACCCAGCCCCACCACCAAACCAATCCGGCAGCTCTCGCCCCCCCCCCCATCCCCTCCACCCTTTCCCCCCTATCTAAACAATGCAGTGTCTTGTGCCTGTGAGTTGACTTGCCAGTGGAACATGGACTTTCTTTATTTGGTGTTTAACGTCGTTTTCAACCACGAAGGTTATATCGCGACGGGGAAAGGGGGGTGGGGGGGGGGGGGGGGTGGGATAGAGCCACTTGTCAATTATTTCTTGTTCAGTCACAAAAGCACTAATCAACAAGAGGCGAAGCCTTCAAGGCTCACGTAAGAAATCGACAAACAGTAACACACACACACACACACACACACACACACACACACACACACACACACACACACACACACACACACACACACACACACACACACACACACACACACACACACACAGAAAGAGCATAGGTGAAACTGTGCAAGAAAGCGAGACACTAGATCTAGATCTGTCTGTCTGCATGTAGCCTACTTACAGGGACACGACTGCCAACTAGTCTCGGCCCGCTCAAAATCATAATGACCGAGACTTTCAGTACTTCCTTCGCGTGACGTCTAACCCTCTTACGTCATAATGTGACGTCAATGTAATGTGACGTCTTCAAATGTTAGAGTTTCTACCACAGACATACACACGCACGCACGCACGCACGCACATACGCACGCACGCACAGACAGACAAAGTTACGATCGCATAGGCTACACTTACGTGAGCCAACAATTGAGAATGCAAGTTTCCAGTACAAAGGACTTAACATTTCTTACATACTGCTTGACTAAAATCTTTACAATAATTGACTATATTCTATACAAGAAACACTTAACAAGGGTAAAAGGAGAAACAGAATCCGTTAGTCGCCTCTTTCGACATGCAGGGGAGCATCGGGTAAATTCTTCCCCCTAACCCGCGGGGGGTTGGAAAATGGACTCGGGTTTTACAGTTTGTAAAGTGTTGCGCCGCAGGACTGCATTTGATGAAGGGCTGAGATGGAAATAAAATATGAAACTTGATTGCTGCCCTGTCCGTCACTGTCAGCTACTGTGAGTGGACAGCCATCAGGGCCGGATCTGGGGGGGGGGGGGGGGGGGGGGGGGGGGGGGGTTCCTGGGTTCCGGTGTAACACGAGAAAATGACTCCCACGAGATGCTTACTCCGGAGTAAACATTTCGTACGAAAAACTTACTCCCTTTACAAAAAAAGCACTCCCCCATTGCACGAGAAAATTACTCCCCAAGACAGGTGAGTTCCGAGTAAACATTTCGTACAAAAATGTTACTCCCCTGACGAATAAATAACGAATAAATTACTTCACCCCAACACGAGCAATTTAACTTCCCATGCCAGGTGTACGAAATTTTTACTCCCTTGTCCCCTAGTGTTAGTCTTGGTGGTGGAAGGCGTGGAAGGAGGGTATCGCGACAATCGTGTGCGCGAGATCACTTATTGGCATTATCCCTTCGCCCGCATCCCATTTTTGCGTACGAGATTTTTACTGGAAGTAAAAATCAAAACTTGACTAAATGTAAAAATGGGGAGTAAAAATTTCGTG
>NC_090245.1:85788588-85796088 GCF_037325665.1 Littorina saxatilis
CCCCCCCCCCCCCCCCCCTGGCCATCAGTACCTCTCAGAGAGAAAATAACAAGTCGCGTAAGGCGAAAATACAATATTTAGTCAAGTAGCTGTCGAACTCACAGAATGAAACGCAATGCCATTTTACTCGTAGCATCGTCAGGCCACCGCTCATGGCAAAGGCAGTGAAATTGACAAGAAGAGCGGGGTAGTAGTTGCGCTAAGAAGGATAGCACGCTTTTCTGTACCTCTCTTTGTTTTAACTTTCTGAGCGTGTTTTTAATCCAAACATATCATATCTATATGTTTTTCGAATCAGGAACCGACAAGGAATAAGATGAAAGTGTTTTTAAATTGATTTGGACAATTTAATTTTGATAATAATTTTTATATATTTAATTTTCAGAGCTTGTTTTTAATCCGAATATAACATATTTATATGTTTCTGGAATCAGCAAATGATGGAGAATAAGATAAACGTAAATTTGGATCGTTTTATAAATTTTTATGTTTTTTTTCAATTTTCAGATTTTTAATGACCAAAGTCATCAACTAATTTTTAAGCCACCAAGCTGAAATGCAATACCGAACCCCGGGCTTCGTCGAAGATTACTTGACCAAAATTTGAACCAATTTGGTTGAAAAATGAGGGCGTGACAGTGCCGCCTCAACTTTCACGAAAAGCCGGATATGACGTCATCAAAGACATTTATCAAAAAAATGAAAAAAACGTTCGGGGATTTCATACCCAGGAACTCTCATGTCAAATTTCATAAAGATCGGTCCAGTAGTTTAGTCTGAATCGCTCTACACACACACACACACACAGACACACACACACACACAGACACACACACACACAGACACACGCACATACACCACGACCCTCGTTTCGATTCCCCCTCGATGTTAAAATATTTAGTCAAAACTTGACTAAATATAAAAAGTGGACTTTTTAAGCTCTTCCCCCAACTCCCTTGGTTTATTTGGTCTTCTAAAACTATTTCAAATTATGAACAACATCAAGTCGACAACGGCCTGCCCTCCCCGTTATAAGTCCATCATCATAGGCCACAAGTCAGGTCACACGCTACACTATCACTAGTATTGATAGTATCAGAGAAACGATTGCAACAAGGTATCATCTGCGCTATCGGGGAACCGATGTTTCGGAAAGGGACTGTACTGCACACTGTAAGATCATTGAGTGCTCGCTATGACGGCTTACTAGTGCCAAAACCTGGGGTTACCCATTATCACGTGATCATTACTAATTAACGCTGTCAGTTACTGTTTTTCCTCGTTAGTTACTCATTTTCACGGGATAATTAGTCATTTTCACGGGAAAATGACTAATTTTTAGTTTTGGCACTAGCAATCCGTCAGGAAGTGAGCCAAAACTAAAAATTAGTAATTAACAGGTGAAAGTTAGTAATGTTACCGGGAAAATTAGTAATTAACACGTGAAAATGGTAATTATCAAGGGAAAATTAGTAATTTTCCCTTGATAATTACAATTATGAGGTTTTGGCACTAGTAAGCCCTGTGACGGCTTACTAGTGCCAAAACCTGGGGTTACTCATTATCACGTGATAATTACTAATTAACGCTGTCAGTTACTGTTTTCACCTGCTAGTTACTAATTTTCACGGGAAAATTACTAATTTTTAGTTTTGGCACTAGCAATCCGTCAGGAAGTGAGCCAAAACGAAATATTAGTAATTAACAGTTGAAAGTTAGTAATTATTCCGGGAAAATTAGTAATAAACACGTGAAAATGATAATTACAATTATGAGGTTTTGGCACTAGTAAGCCGTCATATTGCGGGCCCCTCCGTGTTTCTGTCTCAGACGGTATCAGTAGGTATCGTCGTTTCGTAGGCTCTTTAGACCATTATGTAAATCACCAGAGCACATCCCCCTCCCCCCCAATATATTCTGAGATTGACATGCAGCCTGTAGCCGCCAGTTACACCACAAGTTCAGAAAAAAAAGACCAAAAAAAGAAAGACAAAAAAGTGAAAAAATCCAAACACTTCTGCATAGAAAGCACCTACTCAGAATGTGTCAATATGGAAAGATGTTCTTTTCCCATGTACGGACCTGGACCGATCTGTGTTAGTGTACAGAATCGTTAAACACGGAAAATAATGTGTCTTTTCATGATGCGTTCGAGGTTTCGTGTTAAGTATCAGTGTACACAAAAGACACTGTTGACAGTGTTCTCTCCCTTGCAGTGAGTGAACTCTTCCTTCTTTGAAACCAACAGCAGTCGATTAAAGGGAAGTCACTCTGTCTAGATGTCTAAAGCAGTCGACAAGAAACATGGAACCATCTGATAAACTAGAAAGTTCTGACAACGATCCTGAACTAAAGCAACTAGCTGAAACTGTTTACGGTATGTGGTTGCACGAACAGTGTATTCGTCTTTGTGTGTATGAAATGTTTGGCTTTCGTCTGGGATCGAAGCGCGCAACAACTCTCTACGTGTAACTTGCTAAATCACTACCATGATCATCATGATACCATGACATAATATCAGGTTGATATCTCCGAATCACTGCTTGGGCCAAATGGAATTCAAATGCAAGAAAGGCTGGTCAAAATATGCAGAACAAATATGTAAATCATAGGACTGAAAGGGCAATTCTCAAGTTTAGTTGACTAAACTTGAGAAAGCTACTTAAGACAAGCAGGGATTGGCTTGGGTTTTGTCCACTATCCAGGTTTCCCAGTATTGCTTCGTTTCCGGCCGATTTATGTGGAGCACGTAATGCGCACAAAAAATATATTGGCGGTCTAGAAGTGTCGTCTGCGCAGTGATCGCAGCGGCTTTCTTGACCGCCAAGGACGACCACGCACGTTGTGAGACGTCATTCGTTAGACCTCAATAGTCCATTGACTGCCAAGGATAAATTTTGACCAAGTCGGGAGATACACACGCTGAGGCTGTAATAAAGAAGCAACTTTCGGGCACGAGTTACAATCGCCTGCGGCTGGTGTGGGTACTGCCGATTCCCCAAACATCGTCATCTGTCCGGGCAACAACTTAATCTTGTTTCTTTTTTCAGCGCTGGAAGTATACGGCGAGAAATTTTGTTTTTGTTGTCAGCGGAAATTGCGCGCTCAGCCGCGGTAAACGTTGGATCGGCAAGGGAAACAAAGTAGCCCCCCGCAGTGGGGCACTGCGGTTATGAAATTAAAGGCCCCTCCTGTTTTTGGAACCGCAGGAGCTTTCTAGTTTGCTGTTAGGTAGATTTTTGGTTCCTCTTTCCTGTCATGCTCTCTTTTTCTTCATGAATTCTTTTCTTTTTTCTGCCTTCTTGCTCATTCACCTGTATTTTTTCCAAAAATCTCTTCTCTTGCCGCTTGTCTCGCGATTCATGTATAGTTTAATCTGTTAGTGTTCTGATGTAAGTCCAGCAGTAGATAGGTTAAGCCTATTTTAACATACTGGAAACTGGTAATCTTCCAGTAGGTATTAATTTAGTTTTACTAAAGCCTGCTGGGACACAAGTAATGGGTTAGTGCATTTGTAAACAGGAATCGCTTGACAAGTGGCCCCCTTCATCCCCCCCTTCCTCGTCCTGATATGGCTCTGCGTAGTCGGCTGGACGTTAAGCAACACATAAACAAACAAACAAACAAAGTAGCCGATCCCAGTTTTAAAATAATCCAACTTTCGTCAACTCGCTAAGTCTTGCGGTGCTCCCAGTCTTGCTGCGAGTCGTTTCGATCACGATTTTTGCCAAAATAAGACGAGCTGACTGACTCTGCTGCATGTCTATCGGTCAATTGACGGATAGAGACCCATGTGTGTCGGTCTGTCCGAATTTGACATGGCAAAAGACCGATGACCGACGCCCAAGCCAATCCCTGGACACGTTACCAAACTCATATATATAATTATATATATTATACATGAATGATTGTTGGTGCTGGTGTTTTATCATTTTTACTTGGAAGTGAAAGAAAAACAAAGTTATTTGGTGCAGTATAGCTGGTGGTAATACTAAAGCGTACGTTATCAGCAAGAAAATTATATGCATCATATCAAGAATAGCGGCTCAGCGCTAATATTGAGCACTTTACCTTATTTCATACTTAGTTTTCTGTTGCAGACATGATTCGGGATGTCCATGACCCTGAAAAGCCTGAAACATTAGAGGAACTGAATGTTGTGAGTGAAGAAGGAGTGAAGGTCACACGACTTCCTGCCGGACAAACACTAGTCACCATTGAGTTTGTTCCCACAGTTCCGCACTGCTCTCTGGCTTCCATTATTGGTATGTGTAAGATTTATAAATCTGTGTTTTGATTGCCAGACAAAATGTTGAGGTTTTCTTTCCCCAAAACACTGTGGATTCTCAGCTCTCTTGAAAACTACTTGATCTTGCTTGCTCTACATTATACAGTGGAAACCAGCTGTTAAGACCCCCCAATTTGAGACTTCCTCCCTTACACTTACAGGAGCTTCACTTTATTATTACCCACATATGACATTCAAGATGGATTATTTTTTAAAGTAGCCAGTCTTTTCTTGAATTTGTCTGATGTAACAAGGAAAAAATAATGATAGAAAACGGCTGTCAAATCTTCTTCTTCATACTGAGGAAATCCTTATACAGGGCAACTATCCTCATTGGAGAATTTATGTGAAATTGGTCTCAAACATGCCACTGAGAAATCTTGGTGCTAGGTAATTATAATAAACAATATGGTTAATGCACTGTAGGAGAGAGTATACATTTTAAATTTGGTCACTATGTTACTTTAGGCATGAATTAATTATATGTTGCAGGACTCTCCCTCCGAAGAAAGATTGACCTGTGTTTTCCAGAAAAGCACAAGGTTTGTTTGCCTTTTTTCTGAAGTTATTATTCTTGTGTTTTGAACATATATTTACCCTACATACGTGAGAGAGACACTCGTGAGATAATAATCGTTCAAATCACACGTGTGTATATCATGTAAATGAGCTCATGTCAAGCAAGTCTGGCAGGGACTTGTTTTTCCACTGCTTATGATGTCAAAGTCACCAAGACAAACGTCATTATAGAAAGAAAAAAATTGCGCTCGCTAATTACCCTTGATGAATTTTTAGAACTAACACGTCACGCCACGCTTTCAAAGTGACGTTTCTTTACTTTGACGTAATAGATTGCACGAGGCTTTAGAAGAGATCAAGGTTCCAAAACAAGCGTCTTCAATTTAGCTGCCTCGACTGCAGGACATTTTCAGTAAAATACATGTAAGTACAGTATGTAGGAAAAACAGAATACTACATGGCTTGCTGTGTCGTACCAGATTTACATTCGTTGCTTTTTCAAATAGTGAACAGCTTGCTTTCGCTCGCAGTTCAATATTTGAAAAAACAACTCGTGTAAATCTGGTACAACACAGCAAGCCATGTAGTATTCTCTATATAATATATGTTAAAGGGAAAATGCAAAAAGGATAATTTCTTTTAGTCTTTCCATCTGTGTGCTTTGGTTTAAACAATGTTTTATTCATCTTTACCATGTTCATAAAATTTACATTATCATAAAGTTCTTTGTTAGCTGATGATTGGCTGATAACAATTGGTTTGTTTTAGGTTGACATCTTCATCAAAGAAGGCACTCACCAGACTGCAGATGAAAGTAATTACAATCATCTTTTTTTTTAACGTGTGTGTGTGTGTGAGACATTTTTTTCTCTCAGGAGTATGAATTTGCTGACTTACTGCAGGACTCTTTTAACAGTGCACGAAAGATTTGCTCTAGCTTAATTCTCTCAATCTTTCTCTCTCTGTCTCCAAGATTTTTCAAAAGAATTATGAGGTGCTTTTCAGATGATTGACTGCAGCCATGAAGTTGCCATTAAAATCACATTTTCACTCACAGATTTAAAAATGATTGCATTGATTACTCATCTTCTCCTGAATTAAAGAAAAAAAGATATGTCATACTCTGAAAATATGCTAAAATTAAAGAAAATAGGTATGTAAGTACATGTACTGCGTTAGCGTGTTTCGCGGAGACAGGCATGCCCCGTCTTGGTTTTCGGGTATTGCTAGCTGAGACTTTCTAGATATGTAGTCTTAGAGATGACTGGTTTTTAATGTTGGTCTCTTAGTTTGAAGCCGGCAGATTGACTGAATGTTTTTATATCGCTTCACACGACTTGTTTAGTTTTATTTATGGCTACCAGTTCTAAAGTGAATAACCAACAGTTTGTTTTATGTGCAGTCAACAAACAGATAAACGACAAGGAGAGAATATCAGCAGCCATGGAAAACCCCAACCTCCGAGAACTGGTAGACAAGTGTGCTGCTGATGACAATGGATAATTGAACGATCCCAGGCATCAAAGAAAATCAAAGACGTGACAAATATTTGTCAAAATTACAAGTCAATTGTTGACGGCTACATAAGCGGGGACATGTTTCCCTTAACCCATGTTATTTGGGTTGTTTATTCACAAAAGCCAGAGACAAAAATTAGTGTTTTCCTGTTATTGTTTTTTTCAGTGTATACAAAAGGCATAATCATCAAATAGAAGTCAGCATTTCGTATAATATAATACAAAAATCAGACCGAAAAAAAGTTGCAGTTTCTTTGTCCTTATTAGCGGTTCCGGTTTTGTGGATGGGCCTATATAAGTGTATTGACTACTTTGATATGATCTGGAGGTTGTGTGGCCTGTTCTATAATTATTTCTGGACATGAATGCTTTTAGAAATGTTATTTATGTTGCAGAAAGACAACAATGCAATTGTTTTTCTTTTTCTATATATGTCCCTGCCCTGTTGATTGCTTTCAAGAAATGTATGATGATAGATAATGTGTTCTTGTATGTGATTTGACGTAGATTTCAGCATAACCTTTGCATGAAAGCTTTAAATTGTGCCCAAATTCAAATTGCTGTTTGTTTTAGTGTCATTGTGTTAGTGACTGACTGCATGGGTTGTGTATATAATATGCATGAGTGTGATTGATGGAAAATATCTATCAGCATGTGTGCAAGTCATATCAATTTGTATATAACTTGTTTAGCAGTTTTCCTATATACACAAGGTAATTAGTGTATTGTTACACTTGGCATGCTATGACCTAGTAACCACCTTTTTCGTTAGCTGTTTATTTGAACTTTTACAATTAGAAAGCATATAGAATCTTTTCATTTTTATAACACTGGGTAAAGTGGACCCCCCCCTCTTTTTTTTTGACACTCTCGTTTAAGAACCCCTTCTCTTTTTTGAGACCTTTCTTTGTAGATTTGTTGTTGATATATATATATAATGTCTGTCATTTTTAAAGACTATAGAACCCTTCTTTTTAAGACCTGATTTTCTAAGGTGTTCAGTTAATATCTCAAGAAGTGGAGGGGGGGGGGGGGGGGGGGGGGGTTGGAGGCAGGTTCCACTGTAATGCCAAATATGCAAAGATAAATTAGATACCATACCATTTTTTTCAGAAAGTTACTTATACTGAAAATGGAAGTGCAGTTGTAAGGTTGACGTAAAGATAAACATGCAGC
>NC_090245.1:85801088-85808588 GCF_037325665.1 Littorina saxatilis
GGGCAAGCTACATTATAAGATGTTTGATGGGTTGTTGACAGACCAGCTTTTTTGTCGGTCCGAGGGGGAGCATATATCGTCTTTTGTTTCATAGTTATTGACCAAGGCCGTTTACTTGCCTCGATGTTTCCAGGGAAAAGCAACTCTTCCACAACCCATTAAAACTCGACAGAGTTATTTCCTGAATTGGTCTATTTTGGCTATCCTCAGGCGGCCAAAGCACACGCCCAAATGTCGATATAATTTGCAAAACACACCGCATGGAGCACAACTCTTACCATTGCAGCGAGCAACAAGGAACAATGCTGACGAGAATCATCAAAAGAATGTCAACAGAAGGAGAAGAATATACAGCATAAGGATTTCTAGCAGGATACAGTACTAGGTATATAATACCCCCAAGGGGGTTAGCTCTAAGTGGTGAGAGAGATCGGAAGGAGATGTCTGCGGGACTCTCCCCAGTTCATATGTTTGTGGAGATGAGCTTGTGAGACTGTTTCTCTCATCGCTTCCGTCTCTGACATTTAGCGAATGCGTGAACACTGAAAGGTCTTGGTTACCACCATTGTGGAATCTATCATTTTTACACCTAAATCAGTACTAGACTGCTTACTAGTTGGCGGAAGACGTCGAATACCTGTTACTCCTTTGTCTGCGAATCTATACATATAAATAAAAGAGAGTGTCTGTCTGTGTGTGTGTGTGTGTGTGTGTCTGTCTGTCTGTGGTCGCCGTACCTCTGAGATGGCAAGAGGCAGGAACAAGATAGTGTGCACGTACACTCCCTAGGTGCCGCAGATGTGCACCTGGGTTTTAGTTTCTTGATTCATTGTTTCCTTTCTCAGATTATGGACCTCCCATTTATTGAATACAGCCTATATGGTGCAAGACCAGTTCAGTGCCTACTGTTCACCTGTAGCAAACACATCATGCCAGTGATATTAGAGACTCGCTATTGCTCCTATGAGGGGAAGAAATGAAGAATGAAAAATTAACTGGACAGTTCCGGAAATTTCTAGAAGGTAAGGGAGATAACTCTTTTTTTGTATCCAAACAAAGGAGGTAAAGCTAATGAGCGTCTTAAATTGCTACAGGGCTCCGCTTACTCCCGGGCGAAGCCGGGCTTAACTGCTAGTAACTAAATAAAGGAAGGTTATAAAGCTGAGTAAAATAATGAATGAAAACCGGATGTTTAAAGAACACAAATTAGAAGGTAAAGGAGTTGCCATCGCAAAAGGACAACAAACAGTTTCTACCAATCTGCTGAAACAGTCATGAGATATACCGAAGATAAGGACGTCAATACAAGAAAAACATCACTTGATCATTTTTCAGCCGGTAACTGTTCAAAAAGGGAGAAAAAAAGCATGATATTCATTTCCAACGCATGCAGATGTTTCAAATACTGAGTGGACATTTAGACATAAGCAGAAATTCAAAATGTATTTGCTTTTTCTCAAAGCAGGAACATCAAAGAATGTTACAATTTGTTTCAGTGACGCTGCTTGCATGTGGCTTTAGCAATGATTTCGCTCTGACAAAACCAAAAACAAAACAAAAAACACACACACACACACACACACACACACACACACACACACACACACACACACACACACACAAACGCACTCTCTCTCTCTCTGTCTCTCTCTCTCCCCCCCCCCCCCCTTTATAAGCTCTTCCATCTTTCTCTCTCTCGTTGCAAGCATTCACAGAAGATCTGCACTTCATACACCCTTTTACATGTTCTCGTCCTCTAAACGGTTGGTAACGTCTGCAGTACTGATCTAATGCCGACCAAATGAATATTGTCACAAGACCATGGCTTCAAGTGGGGCGGAAATAAGGACTTTTAATTCATCAAGTCTCAAGTATCCCCAGTCATATTCAACAGTCTGAAGCACAAAGACGAAAATAACAAGTGGTTGAAATTCGACAGGAATGTTCCCCCGAAAGGAGCGTATGGCTGCCTAAATGGCGGGGCAAAAACGGCCATAACCGTAAAAATCGTGGGCGTTTCAGACCATTAACGAAGAGGAAGAACACAGGTGTGTGATTTGGACTCGAATTTTTATCTTGCAACGGAAACTTCAATTTCAAAAAGAAATATTCCATGCTCTGTGCATTGACTGGACAGTGTGGCCTTTTGCAGAACACACAAACATCACAGTTTGCCGAGTTGCGTCAGAAATAAATGTCCCGGCCCCATGTTTGCCAACGCTGCTTATGATGGCACAGTGCGCGCCTGTTCAAACACGGAAAGGGACGGAGTGAATCCGGCGATCCGGTCGCCTACTGGGCTTCGTCGATCGAGTCTACCCTTTTTCGCTTTCACCGTTCGGTCCTTGTTCGTCGTCGTTTCGGTTTTTAGACGAGAGGTGTGGATTTTTGAAGAACCGTGTGAATATGTCTTTGGAGAAAGCATAATAATATCTGTTTCATAAAGAAAGCAGATAGTTAGGTTTTGTGTGTTAACGGTCAATACGTAGGTATGCTTTTTCCTTATATCTTTCAAATCTAGCTTGATCTTTGTGTAACCCCACTGACTTACGTTACCCTTCTTGCTGTTTGACAGTTTGTTTGTCTGCCTTTATCTTCCTCCCTTCTCCTCTCTCCAATAAAAAGTATAGTTTTCTCGTGTTGCAAGGACACAATCCAGATTCTCACCAGTAAGAAAACGCAAGTTCAGCAAAAACATATGAAAAGGTAGAGTGTACGCTTACCAGGGGCGGATCCAGAGAGGGTTTCCGGGGTTTCCGGAACACCCACCCCCCCACACCCCTTGCCTTAAAAAAAAAAAAATGAATAAATAAACAGAATAAATAAATTTGAAAATAAAGAAAAACTGATGGCTCCGATTGCATCATATTGCTCCATCAACATTTTCCGGCCTTTGTCTTCTAAATGACGGTTTTGGAAGGTAGTTTTGTAATTCGCTGGCTCAGGTTGCACCAGATCGGTCAATTTTTCTTGTTAAGGTCCAAATTTGTCTTCTTAAATTTACCATTTTGAAGGTGTATTCGGGGTAGTTTCTTGGCCAAGATTGCACCAGATTGCTCCATTTTTGCACCCTTTAGAAATAAATGCTTCGCGTCGTCGAATTTTTACTAAAAGAAATGTGAAAACCTCCCCTTAAAAATGATGTGATCCGCCCCTGCTTACATTAACGTCCCAGAAACTGTTAGCACATGTACGACCCAGTTCACAGTGAGCGAGTCTAAGCACGTGTCTATTCATTTGCATTCAAATCTCACTTTAATCCTCTTCCCTGAACTGACCTTGGGAATTCTGCGACTGATGGAGGCAAACAAATCGCGAATTTTGTCAGAATGCTAAGTGTATGAGGTAAAAAGAGACAAGCTCATTTATTTTCCAAAGCAGAATTATTCAAATGCAGACAACCTCAGATAAATGGAACGCGGTACAGCGGGACTCCCTTTCAAGACCACCAAACAAGCCTGAGAAAATCAAGCCTGAAAAGAGACACAGACATTTAAAAGGGAAGTAATTTGACAGATGTTAATTAATGACAGAAAATCTGAGAAAGCATGGTTACACACGAGGGGTGGTGAGAGTCTTAAATCGAGAGGTCTTGAATGTACAATGGGGTTCCACTGTATTCTAAAATATCATTGACTCATTTTTTCAATTCATCACCAACCACATGCCCATAGCGGCTGGGTGTTGATGTAAATCTAAACCCAGTACCAACTTTTCATCAGTTTTTCCCCTGGATCGGAAATATGCGGAACGAACAAAGGCAGTTAGTTTTTAGTTATTCGACCCCAGAGTTCAAAGCAAAGTCGTTTGTTTTTCTCCTCCCATCAGTACTCTTTTCATCTGTTCTAACACCCTCCATGGTCAACATTTTGGTTAATGGGCACTCGGATTCAAAGCACGACGTCGTTTTTTTTTCTCCCTCCCTCCCTCCCTCCCTCTGTCTCACTGTCTCTGTCTCTGTCTCTGTCTCTGTTTCTGTCTCTGTCTCTGTCTCTCTCTCTCTCTCTCTTTCTCAGTTCAGTTATCTATCTCTCTCACTCTGTGTGTGTGTCTCTCTCTGTGTCCCTCTTTCTATCTCTCTCTGTCTGTCACTCTCTCGGTCACCCTCTCTGTCTCTCGTTCTGTCTGTCTGTCTGTCTGTCTGTCTCTCTCTCTCTCTCTCTCTCTGTCTCTCTCTCTCTCTTCCTCTGTCTGTCTGTCTCTCTCTCTCTCTGCCCTTTTCTATGTCTGTCTGTCTGTCTGTCTGTCTGTCTCTCTCTGCCCTTTTCTATGTCTGTTTGTCTGTCTGTCTGTCTCTCTCTCTGTCTGTCTGTCTCTGTCTCTCTCTCTCTGTCTGTCTGTCTCTCTGTCTGTCTGTCTGTCTCTCTCTCAGTCTGTCTGTCTCTCTGTCTCTCTCTGTCTGGCTCTCTCTGTCTGTCTCTGTCTGTCTCTCTCTCTGTCTGTCCGTCTGTCTCTCTCTGTCTGTCTGTCTCTCTCTCTCTGTCTGTCTCTCTCTCTCTGTCTGTCTGTCTCTCTGTCTGTCTGTCTGTCTCTCGCTCCCTATCTCTTCCATCCCTACACCCACTGACAACCCCCTCCCTTCGTGCTAAACAGTGGGACTGACTGGGAAGGAACAAAAAACGAGATTTCTCCATTGTACTAATGATGAACAAACGTGCCTCTGTTATGGGGTGTGGGGGAGGGCTCCACGCTTTAGTCAACACATTTGCGGTTGATTTACTCCGTCTTTCTCGTTAGCTTTTTAACTTGTCCACGCCTTTGTGTCGCCAATAATGACTGCTGTCAGCCTGGCTCTTCGACTAGCTAAGCAGAAATTGTGGCGATGAAGTGATACGGATACCATCAACTACTGCTCAAGGAAATCCCGCTATTTTGTTGAATTTCAGACTGTTAAAAAGAAAAAGAAAAAACTGATCTTTATTGTCAAAATTTCTCTATTTTTTGTTTGCAAAGGAATAAAAAAAAATTAATGTTCTTTATTGTCAAAATTCAGTCTCTTAATGCAGGGGTGTCGTTTGGGTCGGCCCTTCGGCCAATCGCCGATTTTTTTTTACTTTGGCCGAAACTTTCATGTCCCTATCGGCCAAATGTCCGAAGAGTATTCGCCTAAATCGGCCAAAGTTTGTCCAGTTTTTTTTGTATTGGTCAGGCTTTGATTGCTAAAACTGCTGCCGATGTACTTAGTCTGACGTTTATTTCCTTCGCGAATATCAAAAACGAAACATCAATGTTTTGAACGGAAGCCAGTGCCAACAAATATAGATGCCAGAGTGGTTTCCCTTGTAGAAGGGAAACCACACTCTCAGCGTTTGCGTTCACCGGTTCGCGATAGTTTATCAATCAGGCAGTGCTTTCGATTTGGATTTGAACATCATGTCGCAACTAAAAAAGAAAAAAAACTAAATTGGCCAAGGTTTGCTACCCTTCGCCAAGGTAAGTGATTCCGGACAAAATGACAGGAACACAGGGCCGGACCAAATGAGTTGTAAGGGGGGGGGGGTTCCTCCTTTTTTGGGGGTCAAATCAGCGAAGTGGCGAAGCCACAAGCGCGCGCCTGCAAAGCAGGCGCGCGAACTAGGGGGGTCCGGGGGCATGCTCCCCCGGAAAATCTTTGAAAAACGGTTAAAATCTGTGCAATCTGGTGCATTCTGGGCCTTGTTTTGAGGGTTAAGAGCGGCATTGTTTTGGTGCTAAAACTAGTAAAAGTCAAAGCAAGGTACATGCTTTTTCCAGAGTTGGGGTTCCGGAACCCCTGGAACCCCCCCCCCCCCCCCGGGTCCGGCCCTGGAACACCGCGAATGTGGACAGTGTCAGTGTGAGTGGTAGTAGTGTTGTCGAGTCGATCGAAGCAGACGACATAGCAGACGATAGGGCAACAAACAAAAAAAAGGTGTGGTTAAGGTAACATAGCCAAAAAAAATAGGCTAGGAAGGTAGGCAATCACTTTTTTTTTTAAACTTTTTTTTGAATGTGTACAAATTAAACCTACTTGACAGGGAAATAAGTGTGCGACTCGAGCGCTTTCGCTTTCATTGCGTTTTCTGCACTGGTTTTTTGTGTGACAAATGTAATAAAAAGTTATAGGGACGGCCCCTAAAAATAGGGTAGGTCGGGTTACCGTAACCACACCTATTTTATTTTTAGGCCTAGTCACCGCGAATCGAAATCTGCATAGCCAGAGAATGAAAAGCGTCCTCCAAATCATGGTTTCCAAACAAAATGGCTCATTCTACACGTTTTTTTTATTTATGTTTTACCAGTCATGTTTCCCAAGGCTTGTCAAGATTAGCACAAGATTGGAAGAGTTTTACTTTCAAGAAATTAAGTTAAAGGTTTGAAAAAGTTTCAGAGAACTGGTCAATCAATCAATCAATATGAAGCTTATATAGCGCGTATTCCGTGGGTACAGTTCTAAGCGCTTGTCGAAGAGTTGTCAACACAGGACTAACAAAGAAACTAACATCTACAGACGGACACGTACCCTATCACGCACTAGCAAACTCTGATAAACATACAACAAACAACTGTTTAACAACAATGTACACATCAATAGCTAGGTCCAAACAAAATAATATTAAACACAAAGAAAACACCTCTCACAGAGCACAGCACAAGAATGTCTTTTGGGGCACAACACATCACGTCGAACATGAAAGTCGCAGCCAGCTACGGGAAGAACTGAGTCTTCAACCTACTCTTGAACGCGTCAAGAGAGGGGCTCTGGCGAAGCTCAAGCGGCAGGGAGTTTCAGACGGAGGGGCCCGCGGAGGGAAATGCACGCTGACCAGCAGATGCGAGTTTCGAGCGAGGGATGTGAAGGCGGAATGGGTCAGCAGCAGAACGAAGGGGACGGTCGGAGGGCTGGGTTTACAGGTCCAGGGAGGATTGAAGGTACTCGGGAGCAGAGTCGTTGAGACACTTGTAGACCAGAGTGGACAGTTTGTAGGAGATTCGGGTGTTGACAGGGAGCCAGTGCAAGGAGCGAAGTAGGGGGGTGATGTGGTCTCGCTTCGTCTTCCTCAACGTCAGCCTGGCAGCAGCGTTCTGGACTCGTTGTAGGCCATGAATGGATAAGGCGGGGAGGCCAGCCAGAAGGGAGTTGCAGTAGTCCAGACGACTGAAGATGAGGCCGGGAGACAACCAGCTTGACACAGGCGTCGTGGGTGAGGTAGCGACGGATGGAGGCGATGCGTCGTAGGTGGAAAAAGCAGGTCTTGATGATGAAGGAGATGTGTGTCTGCATGGAGAGAGTGGAGTCGAGAAAGACGCCAAGGCTCTTGACAGCAGGGGAGAATGGAACAGTCGCGTCATCCAGCTGGAAGTCGGTCACAGTGAGGGAAGCAATCTTCTGTCGTGTTCCAACGAGAAGGGCCTCCGTCTTCTCACTGTTCAGCTTCAACTTGTTCTCAGTCATCCAGTTCTTGATGTCAGTGAAACAATTGGAGATGGATCCCAGGAGATGGTCAACGTCCTCCGGCTTGGCGCTGTTCTGGAGCTGCG
>NC_090245.1:85816088-85819054 GCF_037325665.1 Littorina saxatilis
AACTTCAGGGGTCAGGGAAATTAATTCGAGTTAGAAAGAATTCGAGTTATCCAATTTTACAATACAAAGTCACAATACCGTTTAACTAATGGTTGAAGAAGTCCTTGATGCTCTTCTGCTTCATGAAGGTATGGTGGGAAGATTCCAAGTCTTGCTGCAGGTTTGCTGAGGGTGTCACCGAGGAGTGGCTGGCCTTTGGGGAGCTGTGGCAGGGGAGGCAGAGGTAGAAGGCTGTTCTCCTCTGGCAGGAGAGGCTGATGCAAGTGTTCCGTCCATGTTAAGATGTGGCAGTAGCGTGTAGGCAATCAAATGCTGAATGAAAACTACAGTAACATCAGAGCCCAGGTTTTTACACACGTATACTGCCATGTAGAAAATGAAAATGAAAAAATCTCTAAAAGCTCAGCTTGAGCGAAATTGTTAGTAACAGTTCAGTGTGCGTACATGTACTTAGTGGTACAGTACGTATTTGAATAGTACTCAGGTGTCACTCTGTTAGCAGTATAAAAGCGTGGGCTCTGATGTTTGTTTCCATTCAGCATTTGATTGCCTACATGTATTTGAATACTACTCAGGTGTCACTCTGGTGAGATTTTTTTCATTTTCTTCATTTATTCGACTTATGTGGGCTGTTTTGGGGTCAAGGGGTCGTGAAATAACATCGAGTTATCAATATATTCGTCTTAATGAAGCTTCGAGTTATCAATAATTTATTTACTATGAAAGAGAGAGCAGTTTGCAGGGCCCCAGAAAAAGTCAAGTTATGACGAAATTCGTACGTACTATCCGAGCTCGTGCTATGAGGGTTAGTCTGTACTTCCATCACCGCTACTACAAAAATCTCCCCCATCACTACTGCTACCATTACTACCAGCACCACCAGCACCACCACTACTACCACTACTACTAATAGTACCACACCTCCTTTTGTTCCTCATCTTTCCCCTCCTCCTACTTTGTTATGTTTTATTGCTGAAACTTTCCACCAGGCTCTTCCTTGGAGACAAACGAGGGGCAAGTCCTTTCCGATGTCAAAGTGGGTCATTAGCTGGCACGTGCAGTCAGAAGATTGACAGCAGACAGAATGACAGGCCCACCGCGGATTCGACCCTTGCTGACCCAATTTACTGCTTTAAGATGACGGTGAAAAAAAAGTGGTTTGTTATGCCGACAAATCGGTGACACGCTCCTCACTGCCGCAGCTGTCAAACACATGAGTTGCCTTTTTTTATACTGAGCAATGAAGGGCAAGAGGGGTGGATGGTAGAAGTTCAATGTAAAGAAACAATGCTTCCAGCAAGCCTGGTGAGCAGCGAAGAAACCCTCCCTAGACAAAAGCCGATCAGAAATATACAATCCTAGGTACGTTTGTTAAAGTGTGAAAAAAACTGGGGGGGAAACTTGGGAAATTAGACATAAATATTTTAAGTCACTTCTGTGTGCATCCTGCCTTTTCGGACAAACATCTCTTGCATTGTGATCATATTTACTGTGTGTGTGTGTGTGTGTGTGTGTGTGTGTGTGTGTGTGTGTGTGTGTGTGTGTGTGTGTGTGTGTGTGTGTGTGTGTGTGTGTGTGTTTTCATAAAATAAGAATATGTATCTTCGTCTCCCTCCAGAAAAAAAGTTATTTTTATTTGGGTTTTACTCGGATATAATTTTATGCTAATCAGCCACCACACTATTTGCAATGAAATTTGTTATACAACTAAAAAGCCTTCTCTTCTTTCTCCTTTGCTGAGTTCATTTTTTTTACGAGACACTCCACTTTTATTCTTCCATGTATTCTCATTTCAGTTGTTTGTCGATCCTGATTTTTCTTGAAGTCTGACGGTCTGCGCAATCTCTCACTCATGGTCTAATCCTTGTTCTTTCTAGTTGCTATAATGTAAGTAACGTTGACCGATTTCCCTTTCAGCCGCGACTTGTTATGTACGTGATGTACATTATATGTTCCGCCGCTAACTTACCACACCCGTCGAATCACTGTATGTATCTAAGACGAACGGTATTCAAAGGGCACACGACTAGTTGTTTTCTTTGCCAAACGCTTCTTCATGCGCGCGGCCATCTTGCTAAAGGGAGACAGTCGCCAGAGGTCAGGCAGAGTCATCTCCCTTGTCTGTTGCAAAAAGCAAAGGTCACGTGTCACTATGCGAATGAAACATGACCCGTACAACGTTATGGCGGATAAGTTGTGTATACCGCCACTCCTCATCATTTAGTTTATTTGTAATAGTACTTTGCAACTCTACACTGTATCATTATTTCTTATTTGTATATGTACTTTGCAACTGTACACTATATCATTATTTCATTCTCGAGTTTCTTTTCACAGACCGTTACACAGCTACGACGATAAGTTGTGTACCGCCACTCCTCACCATTTATTTTTATTTTGTACATAAACTTTGCACATGTACACTGTATAACTTTTCTCTGTTTCTTTCTTATTCCAAACCGACGTCGGAAACTTGATTTTTTTGGGATGCTTCTAACAGGGTCAACGCCCTTAAAAAGCAAACAAGTCAGCACATTTCACTGTCTTGATGCAGAACTCTATAAAACAAATATAAAAAAACACATTTTTTTCTGGGGGTGACCAAAGAGCGATGCATAGTCTTTAAACAATTTGAACGACCAGAAATCATCTGGGCACAGTTCTTGATTGTTGGGATGTAGGGAATATTTTAACTATTTATAGTTCACATAATTCCAGATTATGAACTGTGTAATTCGTGATATGTTCATCTCCGTAGCGTAATCATTTCTCCCTCTTGGTCGCCCCCTTGATTCCGGCCTCTGTTATGGATTAGTGTGAAAAAGTGTTCAATGAAAGCATTTGTAGTCCCTCCTCTTGAGTCCCCCCCCCCCCCCCACGCCGCCCCTCCCCATGCCCCTCCACCCTCCCCCACCCACACCCCTCCCCATGCCCCTCCACCCTCCCCCACCCACACCCCTCCCCAT
>NC_090245.1:85819254-85821754 GCF_037325665.1 Littorina saxatilis
AGAGAGAGAGAGAGAGAGAGAGTTTCCCTACACCCCTTCATAGCAGCTAACTCTCACTATCTCCATTCTTTCCTTGCTTGCTCCTCCCTCTCCTCCTCACACAAAATCCCCGATTGCATAAAAACGCCGGCCGGTGTAGACGTTTTAAAGACACACGCACAGAACGTTAACGTTGACCAAACGCCAGCGCGGAACATACTTTTTCAGTAAAGAGGATCGAGCGAGCGATTGAGACGAGAGAGAGAGAGAGAGAGAGAGAGAGAGAGAGAGAGAGAGAGAGAGAGAGAGAGAGAGAGAGAGAGAGAGAGAGAGAGAGAGAGAGAGAGAGAGAGAAATGACAAATGCTTTTTTTACGAGGGTAGTGGCATAAGCAAACAGGTGGGGTTTTTTACATCCAGTCCTCGCACACGTGTTTGTGTGTGTGTATGTTTAATCTAATGATAATACGTTTTAGAAAAATAATGTTGGAATATCTATTAAAGAAGTAATAAAAACAAACGATGAACAAGCAAACGATTAACAGACTAAAAAAACAAACAAAAATATACATACAAGCGAACATGACATATTATTGTCAAAGGCATAATGAAAACTGTATCAATCAAGCAAAAACGTGTGCAACTTCGAGGGAAGAAAAATTCCGTGAACTGAGGAATCAATGGAACAACTACGTTGCAAATAATAACAATGTAGCATCGTTACATAAGTCATGTTATGAAATTAATTAGGTACATGTATCTACTGAAACGTGTAAAAGGTAAAAAATAAGGCATCAACAATATAAACATGTTCAGGCTAAGTGAGAGAGAGAGAGAGAGAGAGAGAGAGAGAGAGAGAGTGTGTGTGTGTGTGTGTGTTTGTGTGTGTGTGTGCGCGCGCGTGTGTGTATGTGTGTGTGTGTGTGTGTGTGGCACGGTGTGGGTGTGTGTGTTTGTGTGTGTGTGTGTGTATGTGTGTGTGTGCGGCACGGTGTGGGTGTGTGTATGTGTGCGTGCGTGCGTGTGTGTGTGTGTGTGTATGTGTGCGTGCGTGCGTGCGTGTGTGTGTGTGTGTGTGTGTGTGTGTGTGTGTATGTGTGTGTGTGTGTATGTGTGTGTGCGTGTGTGTGCGCGCGTGTGTGTGTGTGTGTGTGTTTGTTTATGAGGAGGAGTGTCGATGAGCGAGTAAAGAAACAAGCAACCGAAAAGAGTTGAGCAAGAAGTCGAAACGAAAAGAAAAGGGACACAATGTAAAAAGGGATCACTTGCAAGCATGGTTGCACAGTTTGCGTAGAAGGTGGAGGCATGCACTTCTACGTCGCAAGTCGTCTCCTCCTCCCCCCCTCTCTCCTCCCCACCCCACCCCCTACCTAACCCTCCCTCCCCGCTGAGTCTGCGAAGAAGTGGAGTGTAGTAGTGTGAGCCAAATGCGAGCGGGGTCTCAGATTTGTCACTGAATTGGACTCCTGACAGTTTCGACACCAACGTCGTCGAGTGAGATCGTTTTATTTTTTGTTGTGTGGTGTGTGTGCCCCTCTTTCGCGCGCGCGCGTGTGTGTGTGAGTTTCAGTGCAAGAGTCAGTTATGTAAAGTAAGCGATTTCACTGAAGTGGAATTTTTAATGTGGTCAGGGAATTGTAATGGATTTTATTCTTTTAGAAACTTTGTGAAGTAAGTCGTTTTACTGAAATGGATTTTTTCAAGTTTGAAATTCGTGAGGGATTTTTTTATCTTTTTTAAAAATTTTGATCTAACGGTTCAGTCAACACTGACTGTCTGTGTCTGTTATGCGTAATTATTATGGCTGCGTTTTGAGCTCGTTGTGGATCGAAAAGGAAAAGTCCTGTTTTTGTTATTCATTTGTCTTTGAAGAGACTTTCTGTCGGTTGTGTTTGTCTTACTTTACCTTACTAGCTAGCAAGGGTGGATCAAACATCAACAAGAACATTTATACCAATGCGTTTTGCAAGTCAGGATTTTTTTTAACATGCCTTTCAAATGCTTGTCAGCTAGGATTGTATTGTGGCTACATGACTGTAATCTAGTCAGACTTTAAAAAAAAGAAAAAGAATTCAACTGCATGTTTCATTTTGAAGAAGATAGTTACTCTCGAGAATGGATATTATTCAGCCGCTCTGATTATAAATACCTGGACATTTTACTTTTTTCTTATTTGTACAGTATCTATCAGTGTCTTTATCTCGGTATTATCAGTGGAACACAGTGAAAGGAAAGGATCACATGTAGTATTTTTTATACTGCATTACATTAATTTCTTACAAAAAGGATAAACTCTATGATTTAAAAGCAAATACCAAAGAAAACTAGAATAACAACAGTAGCATGTTCTGAAACAAAAATGTTGATTTGTTTTGAAGGAACATGAAAACTAGCAAAAGACACACACGACGTAGGTTTTTCGTGGTGCGCGTGTCACATGAATTTCCATTCAAAAGAAAAAGGGGTAGTGACCGACTTGCCCGAGGAAGTTGAACTGCTTTTTTCTTTTTATTGCTTTTATC
>NC_090245.1:85826754-85839254 GCF_037325665.1 Littorina saxatilis
TTTTATCTACCTCTCTGTTTTTTCCATCTTTCTTGGGTGATCTTTGATTCGTCTAGTATCCGAAAGCCGCCTGTTCCACGTGCAATGCATTGGCTATAACCTTTCAACCACCGCGCTGAATGGAGCTGGCTGTCTGTTGGCCTACTTATCTACACACCATGTCAGTTTTGTGATGTCAGTGCAGTGATGAGGTCACAGCGCAGGTGTAAAACAAGCACCAGTTGTTACATTCGTTTTTTTGGTCCCCTGCCATCGGAAAAGGTGTTGTTACATACACACACCTACACGTTATGTTGTTGTTGTTGTTGTTGTTGTTGTTGTTGTTGTTGTTGTTGTTGTTGTTGTTGCACGCACATATCACTTTTATTGGTGTAAGCAAAAATCAATTTCAACGACAGATTCTATAAAGAAGTAGCTTACAAAGAAGTGTAATGTACACCGAACGAAAACAACAACATAAACAACAACAACAACAACAACAACCACAACCACAACCACAACCACAACAACAACAGAAACGAACAAAACATCGCTATGAATACAGGTGTGCTCACTCTTTCCGCAACATTTGACAAGAATTGCTAACAGTGGCTGATCCTCTCTCAAGATCTCTCATCAAGATGTTATCTTGCACAGGGAGGCTGTTGTGTGATAAACAGGTTTTCAGATGTGTGCGGCATCGAAACTGTGGAAAAAATATCCAGAACAGGTGTAATCGGAAGTGAATAGCCTTGATGAAAAGACAGTTTTCTTCACTTCTGCAGGGCTTATTCACCTGCCTTGTAAAGAAGAACATTCCTAACAATCTGTGGAAAACGAAATAGTGTCGAAAAAATGCAAGAAATGTTCAACGAAAGATTTCTCAAAGAGGCCTAATGTTGTTTGATTTTTTTATTTTATTTACGTAAGAATAGTTCGACTTCTCAAACAGTCCTTATTCTTTTTTTAATTCTTTTTATTTCTTGGTAATGTGCTGTTTTGACATTTCTCATCACCATTCACATCTGTGTCTGTTTTCCTTTGCCGTAAAGTCTTATATTAATTGTGCGAGAAGTTGGCTTCGCGAAGTCTACGTCAAGAAGCTCGATGCACTCAAGCTTTGGCCCTGAATGTTCGGTTAAAAGACTTCGTGAAGTCTTTGTGAAATCAGCTTCGGGTTACGATAAGACTTTCTTTGTTCCCGCGTATTTTAGGGGATCTTCTTCCTGCCTTTTCTTATCCGTTTACTGTTAAGTTGACACGGCTCTCCTGGCTCATCCTTTCGTGGCCATGATCCCCTGCACCTGTGGATTAAAAAAAATGGCCTTTGAACTCTCCTACAGTGTTGCGTGACCTATTTCTTGATTCTTTGTCACCTCCCAGGGCTCCCCATAGTGCACGTCCCTGCGTCCTATACGCACTAGAAGCCGAAAAAACGTACTAAAAATTTATGGAGGGGGTCCCGGGACGCACTAGACTTTAAAAGAGCGGGTCCGGGGACGTACTAAATTTCCTTTATTGTGCGTACCGTAGATACCATTAATGTTTTATAAGTACACTGGGACCTTTTGGCTTTTGGACCCTTAGGACCCTCTGAAATTCTGCAGTGGGGGTCCATGGACCCTCTAAAAATTGAAAGTGGGGGTCGCGGGACGCACTAGGAGGGGAGCCCTGCCTCCGATAGCTACATCTTCACTGGGGTGTGGTGAAGGGCGTTAAACACCTTGCCGCTTCCGGCTCCCATAACTCTCCGCGTCAAAGGGAGACAATAAGCATTCCAACTATCTTCTCTCATCGCCTGATAGCTCTGTGGATAAGCTAGGGGTACGCCCTAATAGAAAACCGATCTGTTATTTTATACATTCGTCTGTTGACCAAAAGGCACCGGTACTATGATAGTAGAAACAGGGAAAATAGGTCACAACAGATGGTGGGTACGTTTGTTGATCTACAAGAGATAAGGGTAGGTGCCGAGCATGCCGTTTGATGTATTGCCTGGTATGTTTCGGTCAGAAAGACATAGATATGTTGAAGGGCAAAAAAGAGAGAGGGAGGGTGTGGAAGAGAGAGAGAGAGAGAGAGAGAGAGAGAGAGAGAGAGAGAGAGAGAGAGAAAGAGAGAGAGAGATAGAGAGACAGAGACATAGACAGAGAGACCCAGAGACAGGGACAGAGGGAGGGAGACGGGAGAGACACAGAGAGAAGGAAAGAGAGGGGGTGGGGGGTAGAGACAGGGACAGACAGAAGCAGAGTCAGACAGACAGACAGACAGACAAACAGACAGAGACAAAGACTCTGGAGGAAAACAACTGACAGACTTACACAGTATTTACATAACAACCTCACACACAGGTAAACTTATCTCGCAGTGAGAGCTACGACATTTTCCAATCCCAGGAGTAAAGATGTGTAAAGTAGATAGCAGTCTTTATTCGATGCAGATCTCACAGTGGGTGGGATGAACTAGCAACATTCCCCTCACCGTACTACTTCCATCACTGTGCCAAACAGGAAAGAGGGAGAAATCTAAGACTATCCGGACCATTGTGCTAAAGGAATAAGTACCCAAGAAAAACAAGTCGCGTAAGGCGAAAATACAACATTTAGTCAAGCTGTCGAACTCACAGAATGAAACTGAACGCACTGCAATTTTTCAGCAAGACCGTATACTCGTAGCATCGTCAGTCCACCGCTTGTGGCAAAGGCAGTGAAATTGACAAGAAGAGCGGGGTAGTAGTTGCGCTGAGAAGGATAGCACGCTTTTCTGTACCTCTCTTCGTTTTAACTTTCTGAGCGTGTTTTTAATCCAAACATATCATATCTATATGTTTTTGGAATCAGGAACCGACAAGGAATAAGATGAAAGTGTTTTTAAATTGATTTCGAAAATTTAATTTTGATCATAATTTATATATTTTTAATTTTCAGAGCTTGTTTTTAATCCAAATATAACATATTTATATGTTTTTGGAATCAGGAAATGATGAAGAATAAGATGAACGTAAATTTGGATCGTTTTATAAAACAATTTTTTTTTTACAATTTTCAGATTTTTAATGACCAAAGTCATAAATTAATTTTTAAGCCACCAAGCTGAAATGCAACACCAAAGTCCGGCCTTCGTCAAAGATTACTTGAAAAATGAGAGTGTGACAGTGCCGCCTCAACTTTTACAAAAAGCCGGATATGACGTCATGAAAGACATTTATCGAAAAAATGAAAAAAAGTCCGGGGATATCATTCCCAGGAACTCTCATGTAAAATTTCATAAAGGTCGGTCCAGTAGTTTAGTCTGAATCGCTCTACACACACACACGCACAGACAGACAGACAGACAGACACACACACACACACACACATACATACACCACGACCCTCGTCTCGATTCCCCCTCTATGTTAAAACATTTAGTCAAAACTTGACTAAATGTAAAAAAAAGGTCCTCAGATCGCTGTTAGGCCAACCAAAAAAAAAGTCTGTTTACGGTAACATGGGCAAAAAAATAGGGTCAGTAAGTTGAGATTTTTAAAAAATGTATTTATTTTTTCCCAAAAAACATATTTTTAAGTTATTTTGCCAAATAAGAAAGACTTTTTTTTTCTTCCCCAAATGCCCCAAAAAAGTCTAGGGTCGCACGAAAAAATAGGGTCGGTCGGGATACCGTAAACAGACTATTTTTGTTGTTGTCTTAGTCGTCAAATCTCCTTAACTAATACAGTGTTCTAGATGATCGAACGTGTAGCAAAGACCTGTACGCGTATATTGCATCACCCGTGACTCACTTTTTTCTCCAATGTTCCAAATGCATACGTTGTTTTGCTACCACCAAGACTGCAGATCTTGGCAAACGCGTGACGTAAAAACTAGATTTGAAGACGTTACCCGTACACGTTCCCGTACACGTCCTCTAAAGTGCCACATCTAGATCTTGCTATTGCGTTACAAATAATGTTAACGCGCAGAAGGATGACCTCCATTTTGAAATTTATTTACGCGGTGGAGATGAAAGTGGTGTTTACTAAGTACAAATTATTGGCTATGAGCATTTGGGAGTTCTTATGGAATTCAACAAATGCAAATTGAGATCTAGCATGGCAAGCTGTCACAGTTTGAAAATCGATTATTCTCTTTTACTCTCCCTCTGGTTGGTTGAGGTGAGCACAGCAGGTGAACTGTTGTGATATCGAAGGACTAGAAATGTGTCGCGATAATGACTTTTTGCCTTTGATGATATCAGCCTGTGTGTTTATTATCACTTGAACACGTTTAAAAGATACGCCAGACAGGCAAAGACTCAACGGAAGATTGCTTTCTTGTACGGAAGATCATCCGTCTGATTCAGATTCTCTCAATTTACAGCTTAATATGTAACATGAAAATAAACAGCGTCTTTGCAGAAAAAAAGGAAGTCAAAAGCTCGGAGAAAGTCTGTTTCTCGCTAACTCTCCGTAATTCAAAACCTTGATTTCAGCTGCAAAGCAAGACAAAGGAAGGCGAAGTATTATTGTATATGGTCATTGTCCGTTTGTGTCAAAAACAGAAGAAAACACGGCGAGCATCATTCTTGAAAATGACAGTGCCAATGACAGTGTCGCCGCTGAAACTGACACAACCACAGAAAGAGAAGTTTTGTCTTTTGTACAGGACATGGTGTCGGCACAGCAGGAAATTCGCCGAAATGGTCTTTTAACTATCCATGGCTGACCCTGTTTGGTTTGTTATAGACCTTGACAGCAAAAAGTCTCCTGCTTTGTCGAATCTGTGTTGAAACGGACTTTTTTTTTCTTCTCATCATGCAGTTTGTGAAACAATCAAAAAAAGAGTGCTGAAGGTTTTGGTAGCTTTTTAGATGTTTGTTTCCTTTTGTGTGTGTCCTATTTGGAACTAAATTAATAAAACAATGTATGCACAAATTGTCGGTGTATATATACTATATGTGCGTGGGTTAAAGCATGTGTGTGTGCACATGATTTTGGAGCCATTCCATTGACAGTGTTTTGCACAAAATTATGATGTCCTATTGAAATTTCTGAAAGCGGTCAAATGTCCTATTGATTCTGAAGAGCTCAGGACATTTGTCCTATAGGTGTGAATTTGTAACAACATCCCTGGGTTAATATGTCCGCATTTTTCCTTCCCACGGGGAGACTAGCTGTGACACAAAGACATCATATCATCACTGCCGAAGACGCCTAAATTTATCGTTTCACTAAGACCAGCCACCGACTAGCAGGCTATTAAATAGAGCTTAAACAATGACCACGAGTTGATTACTGGAAAATAAACCACGAGTGGGTATTTGCAGCCGCTTGGTAATTCACGAGTGTGCGGAGCACACGAGTGAATTACCAAGCGGCTGCAAATACCCACGAGTGGTTTATTTTCCAGTAATCAACGAGTTGTCATTGTTTAAGCTATTTATACAACGAACAACACGGGTCGAACATGCAGTCATGCAGACGACATTTTGTAGGCAAAATTCATTTCAGCCTAATAACTCAGAGTGTCAAATGCGCGTCATTCAAATAGTCCCTATTCTTTTACTTTATTCTTAGTCTCCGACTCGTCGGCATTATACTTGTCTCGTTTAAATATCGGACCCCATTGCTACGATTACAACACAATAGCGTTTATATAGCTATTCTGACATTACATTCTGTGTTAAAATCATGTTTTTGTCAGCAGCAAGAACCAGAATGGTCCATGTCGTTGATTGCAGACGACGGTTCCCTTTCCGCATGAAGCCACGGAAATAACCGAACATTGAAAAACCCACGGACATGTATTACGGAGAAAACTCGGGATAACCGGATGTTTAGCATTACGTCAATATGCTGGGAATCCTATGACGTCATGACGTATCATATGCTTGCCTACGTAGATTGTATACATGTTCGAAAGTCTGACTGTTGTGATCGCGTGGTGAAGACTGCGGTAAATCTGTAGATGATAAGAGAACAAGGATTGTCTCAGAAGAAACGACTAAATGTTTCAGACCGGTAACTTCATTTCAACATTGCACTATATAATGGACGTTCTATGTGACAGGAGAGTTTGCTGATTTTGTGTTAAACATTGGAGAGATCGTCTGCTAGAATCAGAGATAGGTCGCTTCAGATTGCAGCTTCTGGAAATTTGCAAGGTTTGTTGCCTGTTAAAGAACTGGATTTTACACGTAATGTATGTCATGTACAGTAAGCAACAACAAAAACACACACAAAGCAAATGGCATCGTCTGTCGACTTGTCACAGAAAGAAACCTGGCGAGGTACATGCGTGTACTTCATACACGTCAGCCATTGTTGTTACAGTTTTGAGTCAACATTGTACGTATTCTTCCGCAACAGGGTCCAATCGTCTGGGTTTCAAATGTTCTAAAAATAAATTCTAGTGTTGATTATTTTTTAGCCCTCTTTATTCTTACTTCGAATAATCCACGTGTGATTTTTGGGTTTAATCAAAGTAGTTCGTTCTAATTTCTCACTTGTCTAAAAATAATCAACTAGATTTAATCCACCCCTCGGTTGCATTGCAGGAGTTGTATAAATGAACATAACAACTTGGTCTTCTTACAATCAGTCGCACAGATCACTAAAAGGTTGCGTTATTTTTGTGTAAGAGGTCAGTAATGACGATCTTGCACCTTAACATTACGGTTACATAATTATTTTATTTCGGTATGCCTGCCCCGTAGGTCTAGAATGACCCTATCCACCCATCAACCCCCTATTTCCTCGTTTCCCCCTTTTAAATTTGGCCTCAAACTTGGCCTCTTAAATTTAATATTCGTTTGCATGTCTATTCCAACATGTTTGCTGTATTTGACAGTAATAAGCCTACCATCATTTGGACTCTCAAGTGACGTTCTTTTTTGTGACAGGGGAGGCTACCGCTCCTTTCACGGCAGACTCTGCACCCGAGTTGTTGGCCTTTAAAAGTCAACACCAGTGGATTGTAGAATTCTGTTTGTGATGGGGTCTGGTGGTTTCCGATTGTCTGTATGTTCATGGAAACCTTCGGGTTTGCATGACAGTTTTTATAGGGCTAAGAAATTAGCCCTAACATTTTTAATCCTGTTTGATTGCACTTCGCTTCCCGAGGTGATCGTAGTGTTTCGGCACTCGGTTACATCTGGCGCTTGCGAGCAGGGATGGGACTCGGCATGATATGTTCAGGTAATGGCATAATATGACCACTGAACATTTTCGTGCTGTTCCCATTCTGCGAACTTGGGATGGACAGTGGTCCCCCGGTTCGGAACTTCGTGACGAAGTTCATTTCAAACGGGGGCGATTGTGACAGGGGAGGCTACCGCTCCTTTCACGGCAGACTCTGCACCCGAGTTGTTGGCCTTTAAAAGTCAACACCAGTGGATTGTAGAATTCTGTTTGTGATGGGGTCTGGTGGTTTCCGATTGTCTGTATGTTCATGGAAACCTTCGGGTTTGCATAACAGTTTTTATAGGGCTAAGAAATTAGCCCTAACATTTTCAATCCTGTTTGATTGCACTTCGCTTCCCGAGGTGATCGTAGTGTTTCGGCACTCGGTTACATTTTGAACAAGTTTCTTCTTTTATTAGCATGCATTATTTACTTATATCGCCTCCTTTTCTTTAGTCTGTGGTATGATAAAACCTGTTTTTACCTTTTACCTTAAGGCTGTCTTGAGTTATATGTTGTTCTCTGTTGAGCTGAGTGCAAAAGCGCTATTTAATTGGTTACTTCCTTTGCTTGTCTTTTCGCGCCAGGGTGCATGGGTAGGGGGGTAGGGGTGTAGAGGGGTAGGGGGGCAGACTAGTTGTACATGCGTGTCATATGCCTGTCCTTCTTTCTTCCTTTTGTTTCCTTTGTTTAGGTGAACTCTAAAGTGATTACACTCATACATGTATGGTGCCGTCTCTATGTGTGCGTGTTCCACCTGCATTCCATCCTTTGCAAGTCTTTCATTTTTCTGCGTTCAAGTTTAGTTATGTTCTTTGCCCCGCCCAACCTAATGTCTGCTTATTTCTGTACGAACCGTTGGGCAAGTTAAACTTTCAAGTCCTGGATTTTGTACCTCCAGAAACTATCCTTAGATATTGTGCTAGCAAACCTAGCTAAGCCAGTGTTTAAGTTACAGTCCTTGAACTTGTACCACAGCACTGTACCCCGATGTTTTGCAATCTTTGCTAACAACAAAAAACTAATAAAAAACTAATAAAAAAACACAAAACGAAACGAGCATTTCGTAATCTCCACAGATACAAAACGGGCAAGAAACCAAACCTCCATAACAATGTCCGAAAGTAGAACGATTTTTCTGGGAGGGGTGAAAATGGCTGTATAAACTCGGGGCTTATTTTTGATTGAACCATTAGAACTTATCTCTCTAGAAAATCTTGTATCCCCTCTCGTGTCACCGTGACCTAAATAAACCCCCTTCGTCACCCAGAGAACTATGAGAGTTAACACTCACGGTTCACCAAGACCATTCTATTGCCTCATCAGGCAGAGTGGACTGAACGTTTTAAGGCCACCTTACACTTGTAAGATTACATAGACCTGGGTAGATTTAAAATCGGAACTAAATCCACGCGTGTGTGGTGAAATTATGTACTCTGTTTGCCAAAATGGCAATCTCAGCCTCGATTTAATCTGAAAGACCGACAACCAAGCCGGTTACACACTGCCCTAAACTCTTACAGTCGCAGCAATTGGCATCGGTAAATAATTGTAGACATTATTTCATCATTACTATTGTAGAAAGATAAAAAAAAAACCCGAATGGCAATTGTACAGTTACGGCCTCTAATAACATTTATCATTTCAAAAACTCAATCGCCGACCAAAATGTGTCTGCATGCGCCGCACGAAAGTGGATGTGTGCAGTGAATTCAAAAGAATTCGTGATACGTTAAATGAGCATAATGAAGGGCTTGATGATGAATAATACCCAGCTGCGCGCAATCTCACTTTCAGACAATTATTCTCCTAGACAGATATGAACATTACACGAGACATTTAGAATATAATTATATATGTTACCTTGACGTTTCTTTGAATTACGTACTATAGAAACTCACCCGTCTACAAGTCAGCTAAGATTCTTTGAAAGCAAGCGCATTCACCTCCTTTGCATGTTGCAAACGATATAAATCTTTGCACAAGAGTAACATGTAACAGCTTTGGGGCTGCTTGGCATCATTTCGATCAGGAATCGTACGTTTATGTGTTTTCATTGAATCGTTTACGGCGAGCTTTTGCTGGAACAAAGGCTTTCATGTTCAAGATTTATCGACAAGATTACTAAACTGATAAAATCTCAGAAATAAGTCTCTGCTGACTTTCAACTGTTTATTTCACAACTTTGATTTTGTATATATATATAAAACAAACCCGAACAGAGAAAATCTCTCTGTTTCACTTAATAAGCCAAACTATTCAAATCTCCTTTCATCACACGCAACTACTACACTACACCGCACTCTTAACTCCGAACCCTCCAAATCTACCCCCCAACACAGAGAGAAAAACATACACCCCCCATAGCATTAAATACTATTAATACATGTAATAACACCAACAGCACACTCAAAAGTGCTGACTTTGTGGTCGTTTTCCAAGGTCGGTCTAGTGGCCCACTTTAAGCGCAAAGCACAAAGCGCAAAGCATGTTGTGTGTCCTAGGTCTTGGAATAAATACACCCATAGCATTAAATAATATTACAGGGCTCCCCATAGCGCGCGTCCCTGCGTCCTACGAAATAGAAGCCGAAAATTCATTGAGGGGGTCCCGGGACGCACTAAACATATAAAGAGCGGGTCCCGGGACGCACTAAATTTTCGCTATCGTGCGTATCGTAGGTACTCTTTTCAGACTGTAGTCGTCGGTCAAGTATAGTGCAAGTACAAATGCCAATTTCACGCCCGGAACGATATGAAAAAGTGTGTGTGTGTGTGTTCCCTTTAACAAGGTTAAGTTGAAGTAGTCTCTCCGAATATTCTGATGATAAAAGACCCTTCGTATCACACTATTCGCGACAACAATGCGTTTTACGACCACAGGTAATTTGGGGACCATGGACTCTTGGGACCCTCTAAAACTCCGCATAGGGGGTCCATGGACGCTCTAAACATTAAAAGTGGGGGTCCCGGGACCCTCTAGAACGGGCGTCCGTGGGGAGCTCTGTATTAATACATGAAATAATAACAACAGCACACAAAAAAAGTGCTGACTTTTTGGTCGTTTTCCAAGGTCGGTCTAGTGGCCCACTTTAAGCGCAAGGCATGTTGTGTGTCCTTGCCCGGTTAAAGGCACAGTAAGCCTCCCGTAAACCATCACAGAGCTCCCCGAGCGTCTAAATACAGTACAAGCATACTTCCATTTGAACGCTCACCGAACGGGAACATCCTGGCTGCTTTCTGTCGAGCGTGAGACATTTTCAAAGAATTTATTTTCGTAGACTTGTTCCGTTAACAACAACGGCGCCTCGTTTTTGCGCTAGACCTAACTTTTAAAATCTAAATAATAAATTGACAGCTTGTTACACAAACATTCTTTAATCATAAAAGAATTCGTTTTTCATCAAGACAAGATCAGAACAATTCGAAGTTGTGAAAGTTTAAAAAAAGAAAAGCCCGGAAGCAGGGTCACGCAAGGGTCGTAGCAGACGACGGCCGGTTTATCAGTGCAAATCGCCGTTCCTCTCAACAGTCAAAAGCCATCGCTAGAGTTCTTGTGAACCACAGCCGTTGTTTCGTGCATAAAAAAAACGTGCTATTGTAGATAAGCTCACGTCGAGTCGCATTCAAATGACTAACTATGACGACTGCATTGTGAAAAGGGAAAACTGGATCACACGGGTTCACGATGGCTCAGGGGTAAGATAAACCACGCAAAAATAAATTCTTTGAAAATTGTTCGCTCTTTACGGAGGGCACCTAGGATGTTCTCAATTGGTGAGTGTTTAAATGAAATGGTGTTTGTACTGTGTGTAAAAGCCTGACCGTATCTGTGATGGTTTACGGGAGGCTTACTCTGCCTTTAACGCAGCTGAGTTCTGGGAATGAATACATAGCGGTCTATAAAGCACCTCGCCCTACGCCCAATGAAAGCATGCAGCGCACTCGCAAGTGTGCGAGGTGCTTCGGGCTATCAGACATCGAGTGTGCTAGGGTCTGAAAGGTTATCGACGCGGTACAGTAACGTCAATGTGTGTGTGTGTGTGTGTGTGTGTGTGTGTGTGTGTGTGTGTGTGTGTGTGTGGGGGTGTGTGTGTGTGTGTGTGTGTCTGTGTGTGTGCGTATGTGTGTATGTGTGTGTGTGTGTATGTGTGTGTGTGTGTATGTGTGTGTGTGTGTGTGTGTGTGTGTGTGTGTGTGTGTGTGTGTGTGTGTGTGTGTGTGTGAGTTTTCCTTTTTTTGCCTGATGCTGAGGTTTATCATGCTTAATTTCTGTTTACTGGCGCAAGGCTGCAAGTAAGCAAAACCGTTTGAAGTTCCCTTAATTGAAAATAATCCCTGTCTGGGATTTTTAAGTTGCATTGCTTTGAACAACATTCTCGCAATGTTTTTTTTCCTGTTCTGAATTGTAGTAAGGCGCAGAGTTTCAAAGACTTATATGCTAAATTCGGATTTTTCGTTTACTCGCAGGTGTACACTACAATAACAACAAGTCGCGTAAGGCGAAAATACAATATTTAGTCAAGTAGCTGTCGAACTCACAGAATGAAACTGAACGCAATGCCATTTTACTCGTAGCATCGTCAGGCCACCGCTCATGGCAAAGGCAGTGAAATTGACAAGAAGAGCGGGGTAGTAGTTGCGCTAAGAAGGATAGCACGCTTTTCTGTACCTCTCTTTGTTTTAACTTTCTGAGCGTGTTTTTAATCCAAACATATCATATCTATATGTTTTTGGAATCAGAAACCGACAAGGAATAAGATGAAAGTGTTTTTAAATTGATTTGGACAATTTAATTTTGATAATAATTTTTATATATTTAATTTTCAGAGTTTGTTTTTAATCCGAATATAACATATTTATATGTTTTTGGAATCAGCAAATGATGGAGAATAAGATAAACGTAAATTTGGATCGTTTTATAACTTTTTATTTTTTTTTTTACAATTTTTCGATTTTTAATGACCAAAGTCATTAATTAATTTTTAAGCCACCAAGCTGAAATGCAATACCTAACCCCGGGCTTCGTCGAAGAATACTTGACCAAAATTTAAACCAATTTGGTTGAAAAATGAGGGCGTGACAGTGCCGCCTCAACTTTCACGAAAAGCCGGATATGACGTCATCAAAGACATTTATCAAAAAAATGAAAAAAACGTTCGGGGATTTCATACCCAGGAACTCTCATGTCAAATTTCATAAAGATCGGTCCAGTAGTTTAGTCTGAATCGCTCTACACACACACATACACACACACACACGCACGCACGCACGCACATACACCACGACCCTCGTTTCGATTCCCCATCGATGTTAAAATATTTAGTCAAAACTTGACTAAATATAAAAAGGCAACGCTTTTG
>NC_090245.1:85841754-85844254 GCF_037325665.1 Littorina saxatilis
TGTGAGATGGTCTTTTTTACACAATACATCACGCATTCACATCGACCAGCAGATCGCAGCCATTATTGTCTATCAACTTGACTAAAATATACCTGCCATAAAAGAATTGATTGGAACGTTTAATCTATGACACCAAAAACCAACATTGCAATTACAGGTACTTCGACCGAAAGGTGTTTAAAGTGAACAGACTTATAACAAATTTAAAGTTCCATTGACTTATTCTTGTTTTTTTTTATTCTGAATATTTGAACGTTTGCAGTCGTTCTGTTTTTGGATACCTGCCATAAAAGGCCATCTACAACGCAGAGACACTTTTGCGCTGGTCTCATAGATGTCCCTTTATCGCAGGTACCACTGTCTTTAATTTAAAATGTTACATGCGACTGGCAAAATGCTGCATGCCATGTTGTGGGTTGAATGAACAGCTCTGTTACACCTCACGCGGTGTCGCTTTCAGACACCTGTACGCGGCGTAATAGTGTTTCATTTTCATTACTTTATTGTCCCATCGCTGGGAAATTCGGGTCGCTTCCTCCCAGTGGAAAGCTAGCAGCAACGGAGTCGCGCTACCCAGGTGTCTGCATGTTTAGGTGTATTCAGCCACCTGCACTTATGGCAGAATGACCAAGGTCTTTTACGTGCCATTGTGATGACACGGGGGTGGGACATGGCTTCCGTCTCTGGGTCTGCACATAAAGTTGACCCGTGTCCGTCCCGGCCCGAATTCGAACCTGCGACCTTTCGATCACAAGTCCAGTGCTCTACCAACTGAGCTACTGGGCGTACACGGTAAATATTCTTTCTCGTGCATGCGAAAATGTTGACAACCACAGGTCAGTGCAGTCCGGCTGCTTCATGTGGCGAGTGGCGTATCTTTCTTTTTTTTCGTAGGTGAAACCCATGTCCATTTTAGAAAGTAATTCAGTGACGGGCGCTGTGGCGGGGTGGTAAGACGTCGGCCTCTTAATCGGAAGGTCGAGGGTTCGAATCCCGGCCGCGGCCGCCTGGTGGGTTAAGTGTGGAGATTTTTCCGATCAGACCTGCTAGTGGCTTATCCCCCTTCGTGTGTACACGCAAGCACAAGACCAATTGCGCACGGAAAAGATCCTGTAATCCATGTCAGAGTTCGGTGGGTTATAGAAACACGAAAATACCCAGCATGCTTCCTCCGAAAGCGGCGTATATGGCTGCCTAAATGGCGGGGTAAAAACGGTCATACACGTAAAATTCCACTCGTGCAAAATCACGAGTGTACGTGGGAGTCTAAGCCCATGAACGAAGAAGAAGAAGAAGAAGAAGAAGAAAGTAATTCAGCAAAATAATTATCGCTACTCCACTCAAGAGCCAGTCAGGCTGTTGGCTTTAAGTATGAGTTTTTGATGGAATGGCACCCGTAACGAATGTCAAATCCATGGTGAGATCGGAGGGTGGTCTACGTGATCGCTTACACGAGGAGGAAGAATTGCCGCTTTGAGATGTTGGCTTGATCTACAGGTTGGTTCTGCGATTTGGTTGAGTTTATTTCATTCTCTCGTTCGTTTTAAATGTCGTCGAGACGAGCGGTATCCGACGGCTCATTCAGATGTCATATTTGTTTGTTTGTTTCTTTGTTTGCTTGTTTGTCTGTTTGTTTCTTTCCTTTTTACATTTAGTCAAGTTTTGACTAAATGTTTTAACATCGAGGGGGAATCGAAACGAGGGTATGGTGTATGTGTGTGCGTGTGTGTGTGTGTGTGTAGAGCGATTCAGACTAAACTACTGGACCGATCTTTATGAAATTTGACATGAGAGTTCCTGGGTATGAAATCCCCGAACGTTTTTTTCATTTTTTTGATAAATGTCTTTGATGACGTCATATCCGGCTTTTCGTGAAAGTTGAGGCGGCACTGTCACGCCCTCATTTTTCAACCAAATTGATTGAAATTTTGGTCAAGTAATCTTCGACGAAGCCCGGGGTTCGGTATTGCATTTCAGCTTGGTGGCTTAAAAATTAATTAATGACTTAGGTCATTAAAAATCTGAAAATTGTAAAAAAAAATAAAAATTTATAAAACGATCCAAATTTACGTTTATCTTATTCTCCATCATTTGCTGATTCCAAAAACATATAAATATGTTATATTCGGATTAACAACAAGCTCTGAAAATTAAATATATAAAAATTATTATCAACATTTTTTTTTCGAAATCAATTTAAAAACACTTTCATCTTATTCCTTGTCGGTTCCTGATTCCAAAAATATATAGATATGATATGTTTGGATTAAAAACACGCTCAGAAAGTTAAAACGAAGAGAGGTACAGAAAAGCGTGCTATCCTTCTCAGCGCAACGAATATCCCGCTCTTCTTGTCAATTCCACGGGCACTGCCTTTGCCACGGGCGGTGGAGTGACGATGCTACGAGTATACGGTCTTGCTGCGTTGCGTTGCGTTCAGTTTCATTCTGTGAGTTCGACAGCTACTTGACTAAATATTGTATTTTCGCCTTACGCGACT
>NC_090245.1:85854254-85881754 GCF_037325665.1 Littorina saxatilis
TTGATGGCCTGCATTCTCTGTACGCCTTGCAGCTACCGTAAACTACCTTGTAAACGCCCGCATGACCGCATCGCAGCATCTTGTCCTTATGCATCGGCATGTTTCACAAACAATGAAAACAAATCATTTATCTCCTGCCATCCTTGATCCAAATATGGGGGGTGGGCGTTTTCAAGGTACTATATACCCTTTACACGGGTTTTGACCCTAAGTAGGGGGTGTGTGTTTACTCGATACTGGGCGTTTACAAGGTAGTTTACGGTATATGTAAAGCGTAGACACATAGCCTCCGAAGCTGGTGGAGTCCCAGTCACAGCCACTTGATCTCTCCCTCCCTCTATCACGTTGGCTCTCCCTTCCTCTCTCATCCCTGTACCAAGCGATTGTGAATGAACGTGAAAATTCAGTCCGATGCCAAAATCAACTTTGCCCGTGAATTGCAGATGAGCTCGGAAAGGAGGATCAAGCTGTTGATGTTGTCAGTTTTACACCACGCGTTCTTGTCTGCGACAAATAGACGGAGCATTCATACATTTTCAAACACGCCACTTACCTACGAGTCTGTTGGTAGAGGACGTTTGGAAAGTCGGGTGATTAAATGCACTGTCCTTCCCGTGCTAGCGATTCTGCTCGCTGTCACAAAGGAAAGGGAGGCCGATGCTCTATGTCCTACAGGACAAATATTTCGCCTCTTAAGGAAAATATATGGGTTATATGATTCGAGTTTTACGCCCTCACGGCTTTTGACGAGATACACAAGTGTATGCGTGTTCAGCCAACTGCACTTATGGCAGAATGACCGAGATCTTTTACGTGGTGACACGGGGGTGGGACATGGCTTCCGTCTCTGGGTCTACACATTATAGTTGACCCGTGTCCGTCCCGGCCCGAATTCGAACCTGCGACCTTCCGATCACAAGTCCAGTGCTCTACCAACTGAGCTACCGAGCCCCCACGTTGTCACACATCTGCCCAGTCTCTTACAAAGGATAAGACCATCCCTTCACGTAGACTCATTAAGCATCAAGAGCCTGGGTGCTTTTTGCGAAGAGTGGGCATTTTTGATGAATAACTTTCTGCACTGACACTGGTGTCGATCTGCAAACAAATGGTTTTGTAGAAGTTCTCACTTTAGACAGAAAACCTTCAAGCTATTGCTTTTAGCATGTTTTGAATTTGAGGCAATTAAAGGCATAGTCCTTCCCATGTTTAAGACTCAGCTCACTGTCTCAGATTTGCCCAGGCTTCTACTGTACAAATGCATGTGTCAAACCGGAATATATTCACATGAAGGGCTGCGCCTTTATTTGGAGGGGAAAGGGAGGGGGTGTAACTGAAGTTTGCACTAACTGGATTGGGATAATTGGCTGAAACTGCATAACATGGCATTGTAGTGGCAACAAGGACAGATTTCTCCATAATTGTAGACGCTTAAATGTCAGCAAAATACTTGGTCATGTTAATTGGATTCGGATGGTTTTGATAGGAGTATATACGTTTTAATGAACGCATAGCAAGGCCTTAGTTATTCAAATTTGATTAAGATTTTTTTTTACGTAACTATAGACATTTTAATTAAAACAAACATAAGTCTTATTTTTTGTAAATGTGATTCAGGCTCAGTTTTAACTCTGACAGGTTGACACACAAATATTTAACATGATCTTGAATGTCAGCGTGAGAAAACTGTCGTGTGAAAAGTTTGCTTTGAACGACAATTTCTCACATTGATGTAAACATTTGGAATGTTGCCTCTTATACTTCAGTCTGACTACAGGACACTTTTGGTAGAAGTGCCATTTTAACACTTGTTTTGTCAAGACATACTGGCATGTCAATATATAGAACTTCGTCTCTTACCATGACTTAGCCATTTACAAATAGGCTGTTGTGGCTAAAAATTAAATTTTGGTGCGTGTTTTGTCAAAACACACCTGATCTCCGTATGTGTAGGTGTTTGAACACTACTCGAAATGTTTTCTGAGAAAGTAATGCAATTCAGTAAATTTTTGATTGCAAACAGAAAACCCACATTCGTTTGATACTGTAGCAGAGACAGTTTTCAAGGACTCACATTTAGCTCGCAAAAATTTCTTTCTGTTGACACAAGGTTCTGTTTTGATTTTCACCACACGCACTCCGGTACAAACCAACGTTTCGTCTTGTTATCTTTTACCTTCTTTTTTTCATATGCATGTCTGGCGTTCACAAAGTTTATCTTGCAACAGAACAAACAAGTCCTGTTTCTGTTTTAACGTGAAGTTTAGTGCGCCGGAAAAAGTTCATTGATGTACCAGCCAGCGCAAGTACAAAAAAAAAGAAAAAAAAAGAAGAGAAAAATAAGCGACATTTATTTAGGACTTATGTTGGCTTTGTTCTTTGCCAGTCTGAAGGGAGGTTGTCATTAATTGCTTGCGTGGAGGTTTTGGTCTGTAGCCAGCTGGCGTGGAATGGGCAACTAAGCTTGAAGCATGTTCAGTGTTGTTTTTGCAGCGTTGTGAATTCATTCCTTGTAAAACACGCGCTTGTGACCTAATTGTGCGAAACCGTTGCTGGTTTTGCGTAACAGTTACGCCATTACCAGAAACAAATGGTTCGAGCTTTTGAGACGAGGCTGGGAGAGGGAGGAGGAACCGAAATTGAAACTGAGTGAAACTGAACTTTATTACAAAAGGATAGAGGTTTTCGGCAAAGCCTAATCTGACAACCTGTCTCTTATACAAACACTTAACACAGACGCACATTACATTTATAAGAAGAAAGAAAACAGAAAAAAATCGCATTTTCTCATACAAGACTGCAAAAACTGAAAAAGAGGAGAGAGAAAGGGGGGAGGATGTCAAAAGTTCTGAAGGAGGGAGCTTTTTGTGTTTTAGAGAAGAAAAAAACCCATAGAAGGTATTAAGCCACTTTGAGATGCGAGTCCTCGTAATCTAAGACTTCTCGGTGACGAGAGAACGTGTCAAGGGAACAGGCGAGCCAGGCAAAAAAAGATACAATTCTTTCGATCGCAGTAGGTAGCCATCATGGGTTTGGAGCAGTGAACCTTTTTCCTCGCTAACCAAAAGGCACTGTACGAAACGCTTGTTTGGCATGTTTAGCATTGTGTACTTGCTAAGCTATCACTTGGCGACTTTTGGGACACTTTCGCTCGGTAGTGGCCATTCACAACAGCAAATACTTACAAATCAGGCATCTGCCGAGGAATATTTCAAGCACTGATCCCCATTATTACAAAGGGATTACTGTACGCCTTGTCCGTGGCTTTTCCGAATTTGCCGATAATCTGACACCTCACCAGATATGTCGCCGGGTGAACCCCCACAGCGTCTGACCATGAGGCACACGAGTGCTTTGTCGTTCAAGGAGGATCATCTTCTTATGTACCCTCCCAGGTTAATCCCCATGATTCGTCCTAACAAGATGCGATGATAACATTCTGTTCGTCTCCTTGCAGTCCGCCTACTTGACTGGAAGCGGAGAACTTCAAAGCGGGCGTACGGTCGTACGTCTGTCTATGTGCCTCCGAGTTCCCTCAGTAAATCGTAGAACTGTTGGTGGTTCAGCACTGACTCGAAGAAGAGGAATGAAGGCGGGGTGAGGAACGGGCAATATGCAAAGTAACAGGGGTTGACATTTTTTTCACCTTCGCTTTTCACGTGCTCGCGTTAGTCAATGCACTATCCGACAGGCTTTGAACCCTCTCGCCACAAACCGTCAGGCATAGGGGCGTGTAAACATGCCGCTTGACAAACGGCAGGTGGTGAGGACTTAGAACCCACATACCAATGGACACGGGTAAGGAGGCTGAGTACTGGCTGGACTGGGCAGTGCGGGGGTCAAGCAGGCTACTCAAAGTTCACAGGACAGAGGAGGTAATGCCATGATGCAGAACTTAGAGTCTTAGTTAGGATTCAGCCGTGTCGCACACTGGCCTTTCAATGGTGCCGTTCCGACCATCCCTGTGTACGTGTGTGTGTGTGTGTGTGTGTGTGTGCGTGTGTGTGTGTGTGTGTGTGTTTGTGTGTGTGTCTGTGTGCGCGCGCATGCGTGCGTGCGTGCGTCTGTCTTTCTGGCTGTCTGTTTTTGTTCTTGTTCAGTGTCATTTTGTTGTGTGCAAACATTTGGCTAACAAGTACATTGTACCACTGACACTTGTGAGGGTGTAATACACACTTTATCATAAACTAAAACAACAACAACAACAAATGCAACAACACCAACAACAACAACAACAACAACAACAACAACAACAACAACAACAACAACAACACAGTCATATTTTTTATCAATTTCTGTGCCTCACTATCGCGACCGGTTATTCTTTCTTGAGGAGTTGAACAACCTACAATACATTTTTGTAGTGGTGATTGAGTTACTTGGTCTCTCAGCCAAACCCTGTACATGCTGATATTCTGAACCGAATTACTCAAAGACCTTTAGGTCTCCTTATACCATACATATTTATGTCTACCTCCATATCTAGACCTCAGCACTTGAGTTTTCTGCACACCAGTTTCCAAAAACGATTTGTCATCTTTTGTTAAACGTACCTCGACCTCGGGATCAGGCCACACACAAATAAGTGAACGCTGTTGGGTTGGTTTAAACTGTTTTATTCAACGTTTGTGCATTATTTACAAAAAGACGCATATTGAGTAAACAACAACAAGCATAATGCTTATAGTGGTGTTTACAGTTTTCCAGAAAATTACATATAACGCTGTTGGGTTGCTGAGTGGTTACGTGTCTTAAAATCTATCCACTTGGAAACCTAAAGGTGCTAATATCCCGAAGAACACCAAAGCCCAGATGTGTCTGTGTGTGTGTGTGTGTGTGTGTGTGTGTGTGTGTGTGTGTGTGTGTGTGGTGGGGGGGGGGGCGATCTATATTGGTCTTATCTCTAGATCTTTGCCTTTCTGTTTTATGCATACCACACCTTAATCACGAATTGTCGTCGACCTTGTGCGCAGTTCACAAAAGAAATGATACAGTCAGATTATTGAGTCGGTCTTCTTTAAACATATTGGCCATTTTGAATCTTCGTGGTGCTGAAGTACACCAATGCAAAGGTCACAAGAAAAGTAATGCTGCCGAGGATTATTGAGTAGCTGGCTGTCTTTAAAAACTGCCACTTGTAAACGTGTGGGTGGTAATATCCTGTTGTACACCCATGTCCTGAAGTCTTTTAAAACAGCCGACATTGTCCTTATCTCTAACTCCAAGGTTTTACTTTTTTTTGTTTTTATGCATATTGCATACTTGAGTCTCAACACGAAGTGAGGTCGTTCGTCTAGAGTGACTCGACCTTATGAACAGATCACAGGCAAAATACTGTTATCGGATTATCTTTCAACAGCTTCAGCTTGACAGAAGTTGCACCCAACACTTGAAGCAGGAGAAAAACGGCGACTAGTCGAGTGGTCATCAAGTTTTAAAACGAATAGGATAAGAAACGGCAGTTCAGTAATTCTTTCACATCAAGACAATAATCTGAGCCTGAACAATTTATGCCAGACGTTTTGTAAACACGCGAACAGTTGAAATGGTATTACAAGCCATGGTGAAGCTTTTTAGAATCAGATTTGTTCAAGGTGGACTTGTACAACTACCATACCAACACATGCATGTGCTTTATACACAGTGCAGGGGTGGATGGATACAAGGGTGGGAAGGTGGTGTAAGATCAAGGAATCATCCTCTTCTTTCAAATTTGCTTATTTTTACATTTAGTCAAGTTTTGACTAAATGTTTTAACATAGAGGGGGAATCGAGACGAAGGTCGTGGTGTATATAGAATAGAATAGAATAGAATAGAATAGAATAGAATAATGTTTATTGTCATGAACCAGTAAAGTTATTGACACAACAAACAACAAATAATGCATTATACAATGCTAAAACAATCCGTAACAAATTTGCCAAGACGAACTTGAACTTCGTCTTCTAAAAATAAGTTACTTGGATTTTTGTTAGCATATATCATATTGATATGTGAAGCATCTTCTTTAAATTCATCCCTTAATTTAACATATTTATTGCATTTATCTAGAAAATGTATTTCATCTTCTATGACATTGCATTCAATACAAAGACGATTTTCTTTAGGGATATTCTGATGTCTTCCACTTTCATATTTTGGTGTATGTGTGTCTGTGTGTGTGTGTGTGTGTCTGTGCGTGTGTGTGTAGAGCGATTCAGACCAAACTACTGGACCGATCTTTATGAAATTTGACATGAGAGTTCCTGAGTATGATATCCCCAGATATTTTTTTCTTTTTTTTCGATTAATGTCTTTTATGACGTCATATCCGGCTTTTTGTAAAAGTTGAGGCGGCACTGTCACACCTTCATTTTTCAATCAAATTGATTGAAATTTTGGCCAAGCAATCTTCGACAAAGGCCGGACTTCGGTATTGCATTTCAGCATGGAGGCTTAAAAATTAATCAATGACTTTGGTCATTACAAATCTGAAAATTGTAATTAAAATTATTTTTTTATAAAACGATCCAAAATTACTTTTATTTTATTCTTCATCATGTTCCGATTCCAAAAACATATAAATATGTTATATTCGGATTAAAAACAAGCTCTGAAAATTAAAAATATAAAAATTATGATTAAAATTAAATTTCCGAAATCGATTTAAAAACACTTTCATTGTATTTCTTATCGGTTCCTGATTCCAAAAACATATAGATATGATATGTTTGGATTAAAAAACGCTCAGAAAGTTAAAACGAAGAGAGGTACAGTAAAGCGTGCTATATGCAGCACAGCGCAACCGCTACCGCGCTAAACAGGCTCGTCACTTTCACTGCCTTTTGCACTAGCGGCGGACTACGGTCATTGTGAAAAAATGCAGTGCGTTCAGTTTCATTCTGTGAGTTCCACAGCTTGACTAAATGTAGTAATTTCGCCTTACGCGACTTGTTTTCTCTTCTACCTTCATTTTCTCATTAAAGTTGATTGGTCAATTTTGGAAGACTGCATGCACAGAACGCATGCAGTGAAGAAAAGCTTAGGTCTAGTTCTCCGTCTTGACTTGAAAAAGGGTGCTCACAAAGTTGCATGTGCGAAACAATCTGATTTGACTTTGAAGACTCTGGTGGTATCTACTGGTACAGATAAAGTGTCAAAGAACATTACACCAGACTTTTCCTCTCATAATAAATATACTGGCAGAGTTTTATTGAAGAATGCTAATGGTACGTTTCTTAAACTGCCATCTCCTTCAACCTATCGAACATTTTAAAAATACACTTTTATCAAAGATATGCCATCAACAGAGAATAATATAAATACTTTCCTCTTTGGTGTAAATTTCCCAGTTATGTGAAATAATTTGATTACAACTTCAACAGAAAAGCTTCGTGTTATTCTAGGGTTTTGTACTACCCCTCCTTCTCCTCCCCCTCCTCCTCCTCCTCCTCGTCATCATCATCATCATCATCACCACCACCATCATCACCACCATCATCATCCTTTCTCAATCCTCGTTTTCATCCCTTCCCTATTCTGTTCCGGAAAGTTCACACATTCCTTTTGAATTTTATTTTTTATTTTTTTGTATGAACATTCGGCCTCCATTCACTTTCTTCTCCTCTGGTCCTCCCCCCCTCCCTCCCTCCCCCTCCCCCCTCCCCCTCCCCCCTCCCCCTCCCCCCCCAAGTGCTTTGCTGGCACATATACATTCATTATGTATATTCTTGCTCCCGGTTAAAAGTCTCTCACAAACGGATTAGTATTTTCGAGAGTCTCTTTCAGTTTTAGAGTGTGTATTGTAATGTAAGTACCATACCTATTACATACACGCATGCTCGCGCGACAAGTCAGCTAGTATTGATATGCCTGGTATTCCCCATTCGTATGCATAGTACCCGTATACTTAGAAGCATTTTGTAAATATGGAAACCTGCGGCATTAACGGTTAGCCCGTAATGTTTAGTCCGTTAAGAGTACTCTGCTCTTTATTCAAGCGAATATGGCACCTCCTACTTTACGAATTTGATCCGCTAGTATAGGTACACCTTTATTCAAGTTTGCTTTGAGTAATTCTGTAAACTTTGTTAAAGGAAAGGACCGACGACTGCTTTCGGTGTTTTCTGGTGCTAAAAGTGTTCACTTCGTGTTGCGTGTATATTTTCCTCTCCGCAGACATGACATAGGGAACATACATTAATTCATTCCAAATCGATGTTTCTACTCAACATTTGCAGCCATGAGTCACCAAACCGTGGTTGCGAACCTTTCTTATAAAGAAGGAGAGACAAAAATGTTGGCTAGTTTCGATGACGAAATATTTGTGACAATGAGAGCGTTAATTCATTAATAGATCCTCCCCTGTCCTCGCCTCCGGTCTTCCCCCATTTCGGTGTTTGTAGATTTTGGAACAGAACCAAACCACTTTAATTGCCTCCCAAGCAAATTAAGCCACTCCTACAACATTCACTTCTGAATACATATAATACTTCAAGCTGGGGCTAATGAGAGGGTTCAGTTTAACCATTCAGCGCTGTACACTGCAGACCATGCAAGCCAAGCATTTATGGACGAAGCATAGGGATTGCATATACTTGCACGGGAAAGTGGCGTTCAAACACGGTTAATTGTACATGAGAGCGCGCAGTAAATCCACCCTATGATCTGATGGCGTTGACACAGTGTCACGCGTATTCTTGATCAAATAATCCTGGTCACCGGCGCCAAAATATGCACGTTCTGCGTTACTTGTGTTTACCGATTGATGCATTTTGATTAAGGATTTAATGTGAGAGCATAGGGGGGGGGGGAGACGAGAGAGGGAGAGAGAGGGGGGGAAGGGACCTGTTGTGAATACGATTATCTAAAAGAGAGAGAGAGAGAGAGAGAGAGAGAGAGAGAGAGAGAGAGAGAGAGAGAGAGAGAGAGGGCGGTGTGGGGTGGGAGAAACTGTTGTGAATACTTGTGTCTCCGAGAGGGAGAGAGAGCGAGATATGCGGTGTGTGGGATGTGTGGGGTGGGAGAAACGATTGTGAATACGATTATGTCTGTAAAATCCTTAAATAAATTCTACGCTTGTGAGCCTAGACAGATCAAGGGGTTGTAATGACACTTTGCGGTAGTTACGACTACATTGTGCAGAGTCTGCACAAAACATTTTAAAACATGACACAGTTCTGCAACCTTGAAGTTGAACCCCGGGTGGTTATCTGATTCCATGCTCAATCTTAGATTTAATACGTTTTCGTCTATTCGAAAACTGCTAATTGTAGCATGCAATATCACTTAAATCTTCTATTTTTTTTACATTTAGTCAAGTTTTGACTAAATGTTTAAACATAGAGGGGGAATCGAGACGAGGGTCGTGGTGTATGTGTGTGTGTGTGTGTGTGTGTGTGTGTGTGTGTGTGTGTGTCTGTCTGTCTGTCTGTGCGTATGTGTGTGTAGAGCGATTCAGAGTAAACTACTGGACCGATCTTTATGAAATTTGACATGAGAGTTCCTGGGTATAATCAATCAATCAATCAATATGAAGCTTATATAGCGCGTATTCCGTGGGTACAGTTCTAAGCGCTTGTCGAAGAGTTGTCAACACAGGACTAACAAAGAAACTAACATCTTCAGACGGACACGAACCCTATCACACACTAGCAAACCCTGAGTAAACAAACAACTGTTTAACAACAATGTACACATCAATAGCTAGGTCAAACAAAATAATATTAAGCACAAAGAAAACACCTCTCACAGAGCACAGCACAAGAATGTCTTTTGGGGCACAGCACATCACGTCAAGCATGAAAGTCGCATGTGTGGATGTATAAGTGTATTGATGGGTCACGACCAAACTACGCGACATCGACTTACATGTAAAACTGCTCCGTGTGCTGGATGCTTGAAACGTTATTTCTTAGTAAGTGTTGTTCCTGTTGTTGCTTCAAATGACTAAAAAGATTTCCTCGTCATTTGTTTCATGTTGTATACACTCAGGACCATTTCATCTCCGTTCATTTTGTCAACTTTTTTCTGACAGCCGCGTCAGCGATTTTGACAGGACCATGTCAAAATTGTGTCATGTTCATTCATTTTGTTTTCCTACTTTGTATAAAAACGTTTATGACCTCTTTGTTTACCTGCTTTTCGCTATAGCTTTCCCCTGTTTTTCGCTCCTTAACCACTGTTATTCCCTTTTAGAGAGAGAGACCCGTTCACTGATGCTTGTCCCATGCCTAGCTACCGATGCCCAGCCCTGGTTCTTCTTCTTCAAAGAAGTTGTAACCTAAATTTTGAATGCCTTTAGACATCGTTAATTTCAGATCCAGGGTTGGTTGTTTTTACGCAATATCGGCCAGGTGCTCGCAAAAATTGTTTTTTCTTGATCTTGACACCGTCCTGGTATATATGTTTTTAGTTTTTCACGGACAAAATGGTTTTCGAACAGCTCTCTTCATCTTTTTCCATGCACATTTCTTGTGTGTGTACTACGAGAAAAATATTGAATGTTTTAACTCCACACCCTTAAACCCCATACCCGACCCAAAATCGCAACCTTCCTATTTTAGTCAACCAATTGGAAGTAAGCGTTACGGGCATATGCTTTGGAACATTATATTCGTGCATAGTTTTGTGACACATGTTTTTGTCATTTTGCTGATGGTTTTATTGTCAGGAGATGTCCACCCAAACCCAGGCCCGCCTGGTAGAGAGCATGTTAAAGATACCTCTATTTTGCATATAAATGTACGTAGTTTGCGAAACAAGATTGATATTTTACAATGTGAAGTTAAAGAGCACGATATTGTGACTTTGTCAGAAACTTGGTTGTGTGACTCGATATCAAACGACAGTTTATGCCTCAAAGGATTTCATCCCCCAGTGCGTCTTGATAGGCCAGATGGATATGGAGGGGTAGCTGTTTATGTGAAAAACGATTTTATTTGCAAACCAAGGCCTGATTTGTTAATTCCAGGCCTTGAAGCAGTCTGGGTAGAAACTAAATTATTGCAAGAAACTGTGCTGGTTGGTTCATTTTACCGACCACCAGACTCTCGGATTGATTATTGGCACTTGGTTGACGAATCTGTAAAGCAAGTAATGAGAACACCACATAAATTTCTAATTCTTGGAGACTTTAACGAAGATTTTTTGAATAATCCATCTCCCCACTTTCTTAATTTAATACAAAAAAACAATCTGCACCAGCTCGTTACTGAACCCACACGTATTACAGAAACTAAATCCTCATGCATCGATCTGATCCTGACCACGAGTATAAACTTAATCAGTGAAGTTGTAGTGTTACCCCCCATTTGTAGTGACCATTCTGTGCCATGTGTAAAATTAACGTCACAGAGACTAAAAAAAGGTCAGTTCAAAAGGACTATATATAATTATGCCAAGTTAGATGTTGATACATTTTTGTTTGAATTGAACAAAATTGATCTTTTGAACACAGTTTTAAATGCGTCCATTGACGAAGCTGCTGCCTTGTTTTCTGAACATTTATTCCGTGTTGCAAAAACATGTATGCCTGTTAAGATAATAACAGTACGTGAAGATGATGCCCCATGGATGACTGAACATATTTTACAATTACGAAACGCAAAAAATTGTATACATCAAGTTGCTAAGCGCTTAAATACACCTGAGCAGTGGGCATTATTCCGCCTGACTAGAAATCAGTATACAGATGAAATTCGTAAAAGAAAAAGAGATTATTTTCTAGAACTTGATGAGAGGATAAATTGTAAACAGAACTTCGGAAGCAAAAATTGGTGGCAACTTGTTAATTCCTTCTTGAAGAAAAAAGGTGTTGCATGTAACGAAATTCCACCGCTAGAAGATAATGGAAAAATTATTGATAACATTTGTGAAAAAACGATTTTGTTTAATAATTATTTTGAAAGCCAGTCTAAAGTTGAAAATCCAGACGATCCCCTGCCCGAGGCAAATTGGTGTAATACATCTTTATCGACTTTTGAATTAACAGAAGCTGAAGTTGTCCAAGTGTTAAGGAATTTAAATTTATCCAAGGCCGTGGGCCCTGACGGAATACATAATAAATTGCTTGTAGATGGATTACCTGTTATCGTTCCACCGCTTACAGTTCTCTTTAACAGATCCTTGTCTGAGGGTGTTTTTCCAGTTGTCTGGAAAACTGCTCACATTACGCCCATTTTTAAGAAAGGCGATAGGAGTGCTTGTTCCAACTACCGTCCAATCTCTTTGCTGAGTTGTATTGGGAAGGTGCTTGAAAAATGTATACAAATCCGTGTGTTTGGTTATTTGAAAAATTATGATTTGATTACACACTGCCAATCTGGTTTTATTGCTGGTGATTCGACTGTTTATCAACTATTGAGTATATATGATGATTTTTGTGTTGCACTTGATAAAAACATTATGTCACAGGCAATATTTTTTGATGTATCCAAAGCTTTTGATAAAGTCTGGCATCGCGGTCTGCTCCACAAGCTTGAGGCGATAGGTATAAGAGGTCCCTTGCTTGTTTGGTTTGAACATTACTTGAGCGATCGCAGACAAGCAGTAGTATTGAAAGGAACCAAATCAAGTTATGCTACCCCTTCTGCTGGTGTCCCTCAGGGTTCTGTCTTAGGACCTCTTTTATTTCTCACTTATATTAACGATATTGGTGTTGGTCTTGAATCAGTGTTGAAACTCTTTGCAGACGATACGAGTATGTACTTAAGTTTAGATAACGATGATGTACGAGCAGAGATTTTGAATTCTGATTTGGATAAAATTCGCACATGGGCTTCTAAATGGAAAGTCACTTTTAATTGTCAAAAGACAGAATTGTTGGACATTTGTAGGCAACAAAATGTTTTACTTCCACCATTGTATTTCGAAGATGCACACTTAGTTGATGTTGAAAATCACAAGCACCTTGGCGTCATTCTACAAGGTAATTGTAAATGGGATTCCCACATAAAAAGTCTAATTGCTAAATGTAGAAAGTCAATTGCGTGTTTTGGTTTATTCAAGCATCGTTTAAACAGAAAATCACTTGAAGTTATATATAAATCCTTTATGTTACCATTGTTTGATTATGCGGACGTTATCTGGGATAACTGTACACAGTGTTTGGCAGACGAGTTGGAGACATTGCATCTCGATGCAATCCGAATCATTGTAGGTGCAGTACGTGGCACAAGCCACCAAAAACTGTATAACGAATCGGGTTTTGTGCCCCTGAAAGAAAGGCGACGTCGTCATAAACTTTTGCTGTATTATAAAATTGTAAATCGTTTAACCCCAGAATATTTAAATTCCAAACTGCCGGTCCTGGTTTCCGATGTAAATCCTTACCACAGACGACGCCCTCTTGAACGTAAGTTTCCATTGTGCAGAAGTGAGTTATATACATCTTCATTTTTTCCTTCAACGACAGCTTTGTGGAATAATCTTCCAGAAAATATACAACAAACGCAGTCAGTTGGTGAATTTAAAAGGTATTTGACCGATGGAGATGTTGTTGTTCCACCGTATTATTATCTAGGCAACCGCCAGGGACAGGTACTTCACAGCAGGTTGAGATTAAACATGAGCGATTTGCAGCAAGACTTAGTTAACCGACACCTCTCTGATAATTTAGAATGTACGTGTGGAGCATGCCCGGAAGATTCTGAACATTTCTTATTACACTGTCCAAAATTTAAAGAACATAGAACCATTTTATTCAATAGTCTGCCAACACACGTTCTGGACTGCAAAACACTCTTGTTTGGAAATACTGATTTAACTATATCTTTGAACACGAAAATATTCTCTGTTGTACAAGACTATGTTATGTTAACTAATCGCTTCGGCTGATATTATATTAACTGTGCAATTGATGTAGCCAGGCATTCTCTCCCTCCCTCTCTCTCTCTCCCTCTCCCTCTCTCTCTCTCTCTCTCTCTCTCTCTCTCTCTCTCTCTCTCTCTCTCTCTTTACCCTATTTGTATAAAATATAATTAAAGATTATCAAGATAAGTGTTGAAGCTATCACTTGTTCGCCATGTTTTGCTATTTGAATGTGTATTGATTATAAGTTCAAGAACGTGTCCATAAGCAATCTGCTTGTTAACGTTCTCAATGTTGTTATTGTTTGAAACGTGTGTATGTGAATTTGAATAAACACGCTTAAACCAAAGTCGCAGCCAGCTACGGGAAGAACTGAGTCTTCAACCTACTCTTGAACGCGTCAAGAGAGGGGCTCTGGCGAAGCTCAAGCGGCAGGGAGTTCCAGACGGAGGGGCCCGCGGAGGGAAATGCACGCTGACCAGCAGATGCGAGTTTCGAGCGAGGGATGTGGAGGCGGAGAGGGTCAGCAGCAGAACGAAGGGGACGGTCGGAGGGCTGGGTGTACAGGTCCAGGGAGGATTGAAGGTACTCGGGAGCAGAGTCGTTGAGACACTTGTAGACCAGAGTGGACAGTTTGTAGGAGATTCGGGTGTTGACAGGGAGCCAGTGCAAGGAGCGAAGTAGGGGGGTGATGTGGTCTCGCTTCGTCTTCCTCAACGTCAGCCTGGCAGCGGCGTTCTGGACTCGTTGTAGGCCATGAATGGATGAGGCGGGGAGGCCAGCCAGAAGGGAGTTGCAGTAGTCCAGACGACTGAAGATGAGGGAGACAACCAGCTTGACACAGGCGTCGTGGGTGAGGTAGCGACGGATGGAGGCGATGCGTCGTAGGTGGAAAAAGCAGGTCTTGATGATGAAGGAGATGTGTGTCTGCATGGAGAGAGTGGAGTCGAGAAAGACGCCATCTGAGGCTCTTGACAGCAGGGGAGAATGGAACAGTCGCGTCATCCAGCTGGAGGTCGGTCACAGTGAGGGAAGCAATCTTCTGTCGTGTTCCAACGAGAAGGGCCTCCGTCTTCTCACTGTTCAGCTTCAGCTTGTTCTCAGTCATCCAGTTCTTGATGTCAGTGAAAGAACTGGAGATGGATCCAAGGAGATCGTCAACGTCCTCCGGCTTGGCGCTGTTCTGGAGCTGCGTGTCATCGGCAAAGGAGTTGTAGTTCAGGCCGTGGCGTTCGATGACCAGGGAGAGGGGTTGGGTGTACAGGGTGAAAAGGACAGGGCCGAGGACAGATCCTTGTGGGACGCCGAAGCGGACAGGGACAGGCTGAGAAGAGAACGAATCAGTGGTGACAGTCTGAGAGCGGTTCTGGAGGTAGTTCCTAAACCAAGAGAGGGCGGTGTCGTGAATGCCGAACGTGGAACTGAGACGATCGACGAGTAGCTGGTGGTCGATCGTGTCGAAGGCCGCGAAAAGGTCCAGCAGCACAAGGGCAGAGACGAGACCGCTATCTGTTGCGATCAGGAGGTCCGTGGTGATTCGCAGGAGCGCCGTCTCGGTGCTGTGGTGAGGGCGGTACGCTGACTGGTACACTGGCATCAGCGAGTTCCGAGACAGGTGGGCGCTCAACTGCTCCAGGATGATACGCTCCAGAAGCTTGGAGAGGAAGGGCAGGTTGGACACAGGACGGTAGTTCTTCAACTCGTTGACGTCAAGGCCGGGCTTCTTGATGAGTGGGCGGACAACGGCAGACTTGAAGCAGTCGGGAACGACGCCTGTGGCCAGGGATATGTTGATGATATCTGTGATAGACGGCAGGAGCTTGTCCAGACACTTGGTGAAGAGGAAGCCTGGCAGGGGATCTAGCTCGCAGGTCTTGATGGCCGTCTTGGTGATTAGTCGCTTGACGTGGTTTTGAGTGACAGGCTGAAAGCACGTGAGGGGGGAGCCGGAGAAGGAAGGGGAGGGTGGGGACGGGACGAAGGGCTGCTTATCGAGTGTTTTCCGAAGCTATAATATCCCCAGATGTTTTTCATTTTTTGGATAAATGTCTTTGATGACGTCATATCCGGCTTTTTGTAAAAGTTGAGGCGGCACTGTCACACCCTCATTTTTCAATCAAATTGATTGAAATTTTATCAAAGCAATCTTCGACGAAGGCCGGACTTTGGTATTGCATTTCAGCTTGGAGGCTTTAAAATTAATCAATGATTTTGGTCATTAAAAATCTGGAAATTGTAATTAATTTTTTTTTATAAAATGATCCAAAATTACGTTCATCTTCTTCTTCATCATTTTTTGATTCCAAAAACAAATAAATATGTTATATTCGGATTAAAAACAAGCTCTGAAAATTAAAAATATAAAAATTATGATTAAAATTAAATTTCCGAAATCGATTTAAAAACACTTTCATCTTATTCCTTGTCGGTTCCTGATTCCAAAAACATATATATATGATATTGTTGGATTAAAAACATGCTCAGAAAGTTAAAACGAAGAGAGGTACAGAAAAGCGTGCAATGCAGCACAGCGCAACCAATACCGCGCTAAACAGGCTCGTTAATTGCACTGCCTTTTACACGAGCGGCGGACTATGGTCATTGTGAAAAAATGCAGTGCGTTCAGTTTCCTTCTCTGAGTTCCACAGCTTGACTAAATGTAGTAATTTCGCCTTACGCGACTTGTTTACCAGTTAAAATAACTCTACGCTTAATTGTGTAGTGACATTAACTTGAATTTTACTCTTTCTTCCTCTTTCAAAACAACTTAATGTTGACTTTTGTATCTATATATATATATACGACTTGTGTCTGTGTGTGTGTGTGTGTGTGTCCGCGATGCCAAGCCAAAGTTCTCGATCGATCTTTTTCAAATTTGGAGGCCATATTCAGCTACATCCCGGACACAATCTCATCGATGAGATATTTCAACACGTGCTCTCAGCGCGCAGCGCTGAACCGATTTTGGTTTTTCTCTGAATCCATTTCCAGTAACTCTTCCTTATCTTCTCCAGTGTTTTCAGCGTTTACCTCCCTTCCTTCGTGTGGCGTCAATCCATATTCCCGTTTCTATTTTTAGAAGGTCACTGTCGACAACGCTCAATCCATATTCCTGTTATACTATTTTTAGAAGGTCACTACTCTTCTCCAGTGTTTTGCGCGTTTATTTCCCTTCCTTCGTGCGGTGCGCCGGCAAAGCCGGCGTACACCCGGCAAAGCCGGGTCCCCGGCGCAGCCGGGTATTCGGCTCGACTTTTTCCCGGCGCAGCCGTACCCGGCGAAGCGGGTATTCATCTAGTTCACTTATATTTGCACTAATGCCTGTTGCTTCAAACGTATGGTCTACTTTTAAACCTCTCAAAATATTGAATCCCTTGCCAATAAACAAATAGGCTGCTTCTTACGTCAGGAACGGCTAGTACTTAAAATCCTCCTGATCTTGAAAAACAGAAATGAAATACCTATTTTATTGTCAACCAAAGTACTTTGTCTGGTAGTAATGCGACAAGAGCCTCTGGAAGAGAGCTCAAACGGCAAAAGCCTTTGTGCTAGAATAGTGTTAATTGAAGCAATAAAACAAGAGCAGCATTGCACACAAATGCATTCCAGCTCATACAGAAGAATAACTTACATCTTGAAAGCACTAACCCTCCCTAAATAATGCATACCAAGGCCAAACAGCTCTCTCAACAACTTCATTTTGGTTTTTACGGCTTAACAAGTTGCTCAGCAATTCCAAATGAGCTACACGCGTAAGCCGCACGTTTATATGCACACGAATAAATGTCAGCACATAACGTCGTAACCTCTGGCAAGAGACAACTTTTCATGGCGAGTGCTACAACTTAATACATTCAAGCACTTGTTTTGCCTCTGGTGCATTTTGAAGCGAGTTTCCGCGACTTTTGTAAGACAGACACTTGTTCCTTGCTTACAGGTAAGTAAGTGTTTTGAACAAAGGTACCCATGGCAATTATTACGCTGGGACAAACGTAAACGCTTTATGGGCGTGTGTGAAGCTTTCTCGAGTGTCCACAGAATGCAGATGTAAAGGTGCGAGTAAACGTCTTCACTTGCCAACGGTTGGTTCAAAAAGGAAAAAACAAGACAACGAGAAACAAGAGTCCGGGTTGAGGGTGTACGAGTGAAACTTCGGTTCTGTTTGTGTGTGTTTCTGTTTGTCAACCTATTTGCTTAAGTGTCTCTGTCTGTCAGTCTGTCTGTTTGTCTGTCCGTGTTTATGTCTGTCTGTTTGTCTGTCTGTCAATCTGTCTTCCCTCCCCTCCTCGTTCTCTCTCTCTCTCTCTCTCTCTCTCTCTCTCTCTCTCTCTCTCTCTTTCTCTCAGTCCGTTATTTTGGTCTGCGCGCGCGGTGTGTGTGTGTGTGTGTGTGTGTGTGTGTGTGTGTGTGTGTGTGTGTTTGTGTATGTGTGCGTGTGTGTGTGTGTGTGTGTGTGAATGAGTGTGTGTACGTGCGTGCGTACGTTCGTGTTTGCATGAGTGTGTGTGTGTGTGTGCGAGAGAGAGAGGGAGAGGGAGAGGGAGAGAGAAATACAGGCAGACAGACAGAGATAGGGAGAGGGACAAGACAGAGACAGATAGACAGGGAGAGAAATGCAGCTCGTCCTCTCCAAGCGTATTGGGAATCGGAAATAAAGACAGCAGAGAGAGCGTGACCAACATTGATTGTTCCGACAACGGTTTCCATAAATCATCCATCGCAGATTTGCTGGACTGGTCCGTGAAGAGGAAGGGTCAAGGACTACAATAATTTTGTTGAATGCAGAATCGTTTCTTCGGAGGGGGGTGCGTTTAGACATGAAGTACCATTGATTAGATCCTTTTTTGGCTGAATGTTCTTTGCATTACGCAGTGTCGTCTTCCACTGAATATGACGGACGCCTTTGTAATTTGCGATTTTATTATCACAGCTTTATATAGTTGAGACTTCATGAGGATACGGGTTGTACTGAGGCATGTGTCTGCACAGATTATTTTGTGTAAAGCAACTTTTATCAGCGGAACACAATAAACAAACGTAGGCCTATATTAACCAACACGATAGAAGATTGGGCGCTAGAATCTAGAGTTGAGTATTCTTTAACTCTATACCTACTGGCACGCTTCATAAGCGTAAAAGGTTGAACAATTATGATCTATCAGCAAAATGACTTGATCATACACCACGGTTGCATGACAGCTTTCATTTGTGCATCTGCATTGTCCATGCATGCTTCATATGTTGTAATACCTTTTAACTTTTGTCATAAATACTGGTTCTAAATTCCCATTCCATGCATTTCATATCTCTAAATTTGAATGAGCGTCTGGCCTAGAAAGCCTGAACTTGCCCAAAGGCCTGATAGTAATTAGGCAAAGTCGACTTCGCGAAGCTCGCAGCACGAAGCTTTGGACCGGCACGGTTGGCCTAGTGGTAAGGCGTCCGCCCCGTGATCGGGAGGTCGTGGGTTCGAACCCCGGCCGGGTCACACCTAAGACTTTAAAATTGGCAATCTAGTGGCTGCTCCGCCTGGCGTCTGGCATTATGGGGTTAGTGCTAGGACTGGTTGGTCCGGTGTCAGAATAATGTGACTGGGTGAGACATGAAGCCTGTGCTGCGACTTCTGTCTTGTGTGTGGCGCACGTTATATGTCAAAGCAGCACCGCCCTGATATGGCCCTTCGTGGTCGGCTGTGCGTTAAGCAAACAAACAAACAAACAAACAAACGAAGCTTTGGCACTGATGTTTTGGTGAAAAGATTTCGCAATGTCTTCGCGAAGTTCACTTTAGGCTCTATTAAGGGAGACCTTTAACCTTTGATCCTTTTACAATAACGACCAATCCGTCAGGTATTGAGTCAAGCTGTCAGCCAGCGAGCTAACGACCTATTTGATGGTGAAAGTAAGATAATTACAGACTACCGACGATACCTGAACCAACAAAGTGACACTCATGCACTATTACATTTCCGCTAAAGAAATCCTCCAAAGTGAAGCTTTGATCATTTTACCAGATGAAGCTTTGGTCTTTTTACCAGATGAAGCTTTGATCATTTTACCACATGAAGCTTTGGTCATTTAACCAGATGAAGCTTTGATCATTTTACTACAAAAAGCTTTGGTCATTTAACCAGATGAAGCTTTGATCATGTTACTACATGAAGCTTTGGTCATTTTACCATCAAGTTCACCACAGACAACCCGTCACCAACACGGTCAGACAGTTAGTCAGTCACCCAGCAAACAATCGAAACTAACCTATCAGAAACAAGTCTGTACAGATTTCAAACAACACCAAGAGCACCAAAATGACATTAATTTGTCCTCTTATCAGACAAAAAGACTTACAGAATTCAAACAACCCCAAGAGCACCAAAATGACATTATTTTACTTCAAATTTTCCGCTACCAAATCTCTCTGCAGTGTTGGTGGGCGCCTCCTGTCAGGCTCTGGAGGCTAAAGCCCCCTTCAGACTGTGTTTCACACACTGTCACTCAACACCGCTTTCCCACTGGGGCCCGCTTTGATGGGCTAAAGGCCGGATTACACGGTTAAACCGCCCACGACTCGCTGTCACAAGTCGTCTTTTAACAGATCGTAACTGAGGACTTGGTAACGCTTTACCTTCTTTTCGTGTACAGAGGAGATGCTGTAATTGCTTGTTCTTGTGTTTGTCTGTGTTCTGGACACGAGAAAATGCGTTGTAAAGAATAACATAACTTTTGTTGTTGTTGTAAACATTGCTACATTATATTGATTTTCGGATCTTAAAATTGTTTTATTTTTATTTGGTTTTTATGTAATTGTTATTTTTTGTTGTTATTTAAAGAAAAAACCTTTTTTTTTTTTTTTTTGGGGGGGGGGGTCCTCGCTGTTCTTTTTGTATCTCTGCTTTTGTATACGATTACCTGTGTGTTTGTACATCTAAATCTACATGTCTGCCTGACCATCTCTCTGTCTCTGTCTCTGTCTGTCTGTCTGTCTGCCTGTCTCTCTCTCTGTCTCTGTCTGTCTGTCTGTCTGTCTGTCTGTCTGTATGCCTCTCTCTGTGTGTGTGTCTCTCTCTCTCACTGGCTCTGTCCCTCTCTGTCTCTTTCTCTCTCTGTCTCTGTCTCTTTTTTTGTCTCTCCGTCTCTCTGTCCAAGTCTTTGTCTCTCTCTCCCTCTCTCTCTCTCTCTCTCTCTCTCTCTCTCTCTCTCTCTCTCTCTCTCTCTCTCTCCTTCCCTAGTTCTCTCTTTCTCTCTCTTTTTCTCTATCACAAACGCACACACCGAATTGAACCCAAGTGAGTGATGCTGTGTCTCAGTAGTTCGCATCATTCAGTGCAACATTCTGCCTCTGAGTTTCGGATTCTTGTTTCATGACAAATCTAACCCAGCTTACCACCCAGGAGTTGAATTACCAAGCTCTGCTAATTTGTTTGTCTTTGGCTAAGTAATAGCATTTGAATTAAACTTTATTTTGGGTGTGTCTGTGTTTTCTTATGTTTCTTTCTTGTCAGAACGCCGTGGGCGTGCCTTCTGGGTGGACTTAACTTTTTATTTTCGCGATATCTGTGTCACTATTCGCCTTGGTGCAAAAGGATTTTAGTCCTGAATGTGTAGGAGGTTTAATTTGTATACAGTGGGACCCGCATTTAAAACCTCAAAAAATGTGTGTGTGTGGAGGGGGGGGGGGGAATCCAGACTTAAAAAGGAGGTAGTTTTGACATTGGGATACATTTACTTGCTGAGGAACAGATAGTCCTAGAAAGCAACGTTTTAAAAGGGAAGGAGTATTACATTGGTTGTCTTAAGAGGGGCGTTCCAATGTACGAGGAATGAATTTATTGTCAAGCTTGTAGCAGGAAGAAGTTCACACTGTGTCAGTTTTCTGTAGCTATCGCTTGTTGTTAGTGCTAACAAGAATTGACTCGGTGAAAGAAAACACATTGTTTTGCGAAGAGAATATACATCTATTCCTTTTTTGTCAAAGCCTGGTTGAGTGCGAGTGCGAATTAACTAAGCACCTACTTCTTATTTGTTTCCTTTTTGTCACAAGTACTGACAAAGGACCCGAAAATCAACGAGCAATACATTTCACTCAAAGAATTTGCGTAATTGTCGAAAAAACAACAAGCAAAACAAAAACAAAAAACGTACAAATAAACAAGCACAAAAACAAACTAAAAAGACAAAAACCAAAACAACCACATAGGTCACACTGTAGCTTAGTAGAAAACACAAGGTTCGAAGGTCGTACTTTGCTCAACAAGACAAAAAAGAATCACAGAAAGTAATTGTGTTTAACTTAGAACACAATATTCCTGGAATAACCTCTCGTCCCAAAAGCAGCGCATATTTCGATTACTCTGAGACCTCATTTACTGGCAACACGAATTTATGTCAACATGTGTGTAAAACATTTTTCTATTTCCTTTTTTAAAGACATTTCTCATTATTTCTTGTCTCTAATGTTTCTATCGACTGACAAACGGGAATTCGACATATTAAGAAAGACATATAGTTCACTAGATGTCAAACATTGTCTGCTCTAAGTTTCTTTGTACTTGCCGAGAAAGAATGAAGGTAAGCAAAATGAGCTGTCCAAAGCAGTGAAATGACAACATGTGACTCTTTCTCAACAACTATTGTTGGACGAGTAGGTTAGAGAAAATGTCTACCATGACCAAACAAGTTATGGGCATCAGTTTGTCGCTATCGACGTGGGTTCGAATCCCGTGACCGTTGAAGGAAAATTTTATTTCCCAGAGTCAGCTTTGTGCGGACTGTCCCAGGTGTCCGAACAACCTCGGGCTACGTTTATAACAAGAACCCGGATCAGGGTTGGACCTAATGTACGAGAGGGATTAGCTTCCAAAATGAGGCAGGGGTACAGTTGCGTGGCTTGTGTGGGGTCTCTTGCTCCCATGATGCTATTGACATTTAGCATTTAAAAGGGGTACCTTTGGTCTCTCCTTTAGAAAAAAAGGTACATTTGCCGGGGGGGCTCCCGAAACACAGGAATCCCCTAACCCCCCCACCCCCCCTCCTCCTTAGACCCAGCCCTGCGGATTATTATTGGGGTTCGTACCCAAATCTCCCGCTGGAATTAGGTCTCTAGCAGCCGAATATGATGACGTCAACAGATATCATTTGAATGCAGAACTTAGGCACAGCAGAGCTAATTGTCGTTCTCATGTCAAGTGGGATTAACACGGTTTAAGTGCTTGAATGGTGGACAGCTGAATGGCACTTGGCATGACTTGTGATGGCTGATAGTGGAATTAGTCGACCTGGTCGTGGATTCAGCCAATCTCAAGTACATACTGTTCCTGAAGAAAAGAGTCCGTGTTTGGGAATTCTGGTTTAACTGTGCCTAAGGGCGTATGTGATTCTTCTTCTTCTTCTTCTTGTCGATCACTTAGGTATGTGATTCTAAACTTTGTTTGTCCGTCAGGATCTTTGCTGTTTCTCATGCATTATCAAGAAGTGATATTTTGTTCTCTTTGGATTCTAGGGGCGAATTAGTCCAGATGTGTGTGTTTGTCACTTTGTGTGTCCATTTTAGAACGAAGCCCTTTTAAATTAAATCACATTAATTGTCACAGTACTGCCAGCATGAAGTGACTGAATACTACTCATTCAATCGAAACCCAACTCCATTATACAAAGCTGTTAGTGTCAGCATAACTCCGCATACCTGTTTTATTGAACTGTGGAGACCAGTATAAGCAGATGAAGTACTATACAGTTAAGTACCGCTCATTGCATTGCACTCTTGTCACTCTGACACCCAGTATGTATGTCTGCAGAGTGTAAGTTAAGTGCTAAGGAGTATATACGGTGTGAGAGTTATTGAATTTATGTCAAGTGTCAAGTGTGGATGACATCAATAACAATGATACGTGCGTGTCTGTATAGACCGTGTTGTGTTAAAGGCACATGCCTTCCACTGTAAACGATTTGGCTCATCATCTTAGACCTAGCCAAGATGTTGCATGGAATGAAACGATCCCTCCTTTTGAAAACATATCATGATATGCACAACATGACTGTTTTCTGTCCTGTGTTAGAATTTGTTGACGAATTAATTTCTTATATTCCACTGGTATCAATCTGTAAAATTAATGTATCTAAACATTTCCCAATCAGCACAGGTAGCAGTCAGGATGTTGCTTTTTGGTAAGTGACCAAGTGGATTGCTGACCTTATCTCATGTAAAAGCCTCGGCATATCTGAAATAATAAGCCCACCTGTTTTCGCAGTAAAGACTCATGCGCCTTTGAGGATTATACGGCGTGAGAGTTATTGAAGTTATGTCAAATGTCAAGTGTGGGTGATATCAATAACGATGATAACGTGCTTGTCTGAGATTGTCTTACGACACACTCACTAATCTTGCCATTGTCATGCTTGGTAAAGAGCTAGTTAGTTATTACTTGTCAGACTTACACGGCATTGACTATGGTTGTGGCAAGACAGTAATGAAGGATTATGAATATCTCAGTCATCATGGAATTTAAATTTTGTCAAGCTGTAGTTGAAAGACACTGTCAAAATTTGTCATTTGTTGTATCTGTCTTACCAAACTCATCTAGAAAACAAGCATACTCCAGGAATATGCACGAATGTTTAAAACGACATTCGTAGAGGACACGGTTTAAGACAGAATATCTGCTAAATGCGTTTGTGTTATCTTAAAAAGAGCTAATACAATCTGTACCTTGTTATCACAGGTATACGTTACTGTGCAAACGTTAAAAAAAAAGAATACAACGTTAAAAGAACGCTGCTGTCATGGCCTTGGAAATGAGAATCATGGCAAGGATATCATGATTAGTTAAAAGAAAAAAATTCAATTTCGTATTGTTTAAACTGTGTATTGTAAATGTGTTTTGAAGACACAACTAGCACTATATTAAGCCGTAGGCTAGTTGTCCCTTTGACAGTCTTTGCTACAAATCACTGCAACATTCCTCTGAAAAAAAGAGCCTTCTACAGTATATCGCTGGCGACAATAAATCTGTCGCTCCCTGAATGCACAAGGTGTCAAACAGTTGTGAAGTATTTATAATGCGTCTTACTTCTAAGCCGTTAGTTCCTTTCTTGACTTCTTGCATATCCCTCCGTTGGAACAGATGAGCAATTCAGCGTACAATCTTCCTGAGGTTGCAGATTTAGACAATTATTGCTTTGCTCGTCAAAATTAATGTTACAACGCTATTATCAAGTCCTCGTCATGACCTACTGGCCTAATGCCTGCATTGTTCTATGAAAATGTCTTTGCCCCTATTCCGTAGGTAAGGATGTCGAAGACAAGAGCACAGAGCACTGAAGACTTTACAGGTATTACGATAGTGACAGCTAAACCCACTGGAGCAAAAACAGTCGGTTGGCATTGCTGTCAAGTGACACGTTTGGGTAGATCGATATTGATCTGAAGTTCTTGTCAAAATTGCTTCCAATCCTTGAATCACTGGCCAGGGGCGGATCCAGAGGGGGGGGGGGGGGGGGTTCCGGGGTTTCTGGACTCCCCCCCCCCCCCCCTAGCCTAAGCAAAATAGAAGGCATGCCCCCGAACCCCCCTAGGATCCGGCTTTTGACTTCCAAATGAAAATTTTGGAAGGTAGTTTGGTCATTTGCTCGCTTACATTGCACCAGATCGGTCAATTTTCCTTGTTTTGATCCAAATTTGTCTTCTTAAATTTACTTTTTGAAGGTGTATTAGGGGATGTTTCTTGGCTCAGCTTGCTCCATTTTCGCGCCCTCAACTAAACGCTTCGCATCGTCGAATTGTCCATAAAAGACGTTTGGAACCCCCCCCCCCCCCCCCCTTAAAACTGATGTGACCGGCCGCCCCTGCTGGCGTTGCAATAACAGATATGGAATGGCGGACAAACCCAGCCAGCAAGACATTAGCGGCCGATAATCGGCCGAACACCCTTCAAAAAGTCGGGCCGGTGACGTCAAAACATACGACGCGGGTGTTGGCCCGACTAACTTTTGCAAAGAGGCAACGATGCGGCCGATAGGCGGCCGAACACCTGCACTATGGCGGCACGCATCCGGTCCGATGTTAATCGGCCCGATGACTTGTTTGACCTGCGGTCCGACACCTTATGCCGACATCGGGAAGATATCGATTTCAGCGGGAAGACATCGGGACGATGTCGGCATACGGTGTCGGGCCGCAGGTCCAACAAGCCATCGGGCCGATTAACATCGGACCGGATGCGTGCCGCCATAGTACAGGTGTTCGGCCGCCTGTCGGCCGCCTCGTTGCCTCTTTGCAAAAGTTAGTCGGGCCAACACCCGCGTCGTATCTTTTGACGTCACCTGCCCGACTTTTTGAAGGGTGTTCGGCCGACTATCGGCCGCTAATGTCTTGCTGGCTGGGTGCAGCTACAGATACAGCAGTATGTACCACCACCACCCCCCCCCCCCAAGTGTAACAGTGCAAAATTCACTTACAGCTACAGCTACAGCAGTATAACCCCCCCTCCCCCCAGTGTTACAGTTGCAAACAAACCTACAGATACAGCAGTGTGTACAACCCCCCCCCCCCCCCCCAGTGTAACAGTGCAAAACAAATCACCAGCTAGAGATACAGCAGTATGTAGAACCCCCCGCCCCTACCGCGTACCGCCCTCACTGTAACAGTACAAAACACACCTACAGCTACAGATACAGCCGTATACACCCCCCCCCCCCCTCAGTATTACAGTATAAAACACACCTACAGCAACAGATTCAGCAGTATATACAACCCCCCAAGTGTAACAGTGCAAAAATTACTTACAGCTACAGCAGTATGTACACCTCCCCTCCCCCTTAGTAACAGTGCAAAACACACCTACAGCTACAGCAGTATGTACAACCCCCAACCCCCCCCGCCACCACTGTAACAGTACAAAACTCATTTACAGCTACAGATTCAGAATTATGTACATCCCCCTCCCCCCGCTGCCACCACTGTAACAGTACCAAACATACAACACTCCACCCCCTTCCCTCGTGTAGAGCGCAAAACACACCTAGAGCTACAGATACAGCAGTATACAACCCCAATCCCCCCCCCCCCCCTGTGTGCAAAACACACCAACAGCTACAAAAACAGCAGTATGTTCACCCCCCCCCCCCTCCCCCTACTGTAACAGTACATAACAAAACCGGCGTTTTTGGCCAAAACTGGCGTTTTTGGCCAAAAGTATACTTTTTTGGCCAAAACTTTGCTTTTATGGCCAAAACTGGCGTTTTTGGCCAAAAAAATGAATATTGTCTATCAGCGCCAAGGGGTACTCAAAGATTTGGCCAAAAAATGAAGTTTTGGCCAAAACTATTTTTTGGCCAAAACTTTCAATGCAAAAGTTTTGGCCAAAAAAAGATTTGGCCAAATCTAAAACATTTGGCCAAAAAAGTGAAGATTTGGCCAAATGTTTTAGATTTGGCCAAATATTTTTTTGGCCAAAACTTTGCACTTAAAAGTTTTGGCCAAAACATGTTTTTGGCCAAAAACACACTTTTTGGCCAATAATGTACGTTTTTGGCCAAAAAAGTGTGTTTTTGGCCAAAAAAGTGAATATTGTCCACCAGCGCCAAGCATATACATCAGTATGCACACCCCCCCCCCCCCAAGTGTAACAGTACAAAACACACCTACAGCTACAGATTCAGCAGTATGTACAACCCCCCCCCCCCCCCCCCCCCCAGTGTCACTGTGCAGAACACAC
>NC_090245.1:85886754-85895349 GCF_037325665.1 Littorina saxatilis
TCCTTGTCTGCTCTCCTACGTTGAAGATTAAGCACGTTGGATTGTGGGATTGAGAGCTTTGGGTCTTGTCTTCAGGCTGTGCTTCGACAAAGATTGGATCAGCGCTGCTGAAAGACGCCCATGTGTATCGTGAGTGTGATGCCAATGCCGGTTGAATGCTCGTTTGCTTTTAGCTGCTTTTCTTCTTGCGGGGTTGTGCAAAGACTTTAGTTTATAAGAGTTACTCTTTCGTTGGGAATATAGCTGTGACCATCTAAAAACAAGTTTTATTAATTTAGTTCAAACTGGTCGTAAGGGCAGAGTTGCAGGTAGAATAAACAGGATGTTGCAGTAAATATATTAATCCTTTGTTCTGTTTTTCAAGGATTCAAGGTGATCACGCCCTCTCCTTTTTGATATAATTATCTCTCCCTTCACGTACGGAATCTAAGTCGTGAGAGAGAGAGAGAGAGAGAGAGAGAGAGAGAGAGAGAGAGAGAGAGAGAGAGAGAGAGAGAGAGAGAGAGAGAGAGAGAGAGAGAGGGAGACAGACAGACAGACCGACAGGAAGTGATAGACAGACAGGCAGACAGACAGAGTGACATACATATAGACAGACAGACAGGAGTAGTGCTAGAGAGCGTGTGCGACAGAAACATACAGACTGACAGACAGACAGGCAGATAGACAGACAGGCAGGCAGACAGAGCGACATACAGATAGACAGACAGACAGAAAGAGTGATAGGGAGCGTGTGTGAGACAGACAAACAAACAGACAGACAGACAGACAGACAGACAGAAAAACAGAGACAGACAGACAGACCGACAGACATACAGGCAAGCAGACAGACAGGCAGACAGACAGACAGACAGACAGACAGAGAGGAAGATTGAGCGAGATGGTATTTTACTCATAATTATTATCGCAAACGTCAAACTCCAAGATACTCCAAGAGATACGTCACGTTTTCAGCCGTACCCAAAGCAGGGCCGGACTACCGGGGGGGTTATGGGGGTTGCGCAACCCCCCCCCTAGCCTAAACATGTACCTTACTTATTTAATTGTTTTTTATTATTGCTTATTTTATGCCGTTTCATGCAAGGAGCGACCATTTTTCTATCTCAGAATATGACCTACCCGTCAGCTTCAGGGGGCTTCGCCCCCTGACCCCCACAACGAGGGGGGTGGGGGTGGGTTCTAGGGTTTCCGGACCCTGCCCCCCCCCAGCCAAAAAATAAAAATATTGAATGAGGTATGCATTTCTTTATTTTACATTGAGTTTCAATTTTTGGGGTATTAATCAGTGACAAAATCTGCTGCCTGAAACTGGTAATGATCATCCTCAGAATGCACCAGATTGCACCATTTTGCATCCTTTTTTTCAAAATTTTCCGGGGGGGCATGCCCCCGGACCCCCCTAGCAAGCTAGGCGCTTCGCGCCGTCGGCTCGGCGCTTTGCGCCGTCGGCTCGGCGCTTCGCGCCTTCACACCCATATCTTCACAATATACTTTTGAAAAAAACCAGTCATAAAATGAACTGATCCGCCCCTGCCGCCAGGGGGGACATCCCCCTGGGCCACCACTGGCAACCCCCCCCTCCTCTTCGCCTAGTCCGGCCCTGCAAAGCTGTAGCTCAAAAATATTTGTCAGACATCCTTGTATTAGCACACACAAGCGATATGTCTTAACTTAGAAGTTTTTTTAATTCACTAACATGATACTGCTTTTGGTAAGCGTTTGTCAGCCCGATTTCTGAATATCCCCTCTCGGTTTCAACGTAATGTAAACGATACAAGTGTCTAGATTAGAATTCCCAGGCCATTCAAATTCTGTGGCACAGGTTTGGCCCAAAAATAGCGCAAGGCATTTCCGTATACCAGCACGTTTGGGTATAAAAGATGTTTCGGAACTTGACGTCTACGACATTTTGAATACAATTTATAGATTTAATCACTTGATATGACAGTTAGCATTGTGTTCTGCAACAAGCATGCTTCGTCTGCAGCTATGGAGTTTCCTTACTTTTTTTTGACGTTGAATCGACAGAATGACAGACAGAGAGACAGACACGAGAAAGAATGTTTACTCCTCTCACTTTTTATTTGTTATCTATCTGTCTGTCTGTCTGTATGTCTGTCTGTCTGTCTGTCTGTCTGTCTTTCTTTCTCTTTTTCATTCGATCTTTCTTCCTCTCTTTTCTTTCGTACTAAACCAATTTCATTCACACACTTCTGCACAATTAACGTGCGCAAGGCAGACCCCAGGAAAAAGGGTTTGGGTAAGGAGAACGGGTGGGCTTTGCATTTGCGCCTTTACCTGGATACCTGGATACCTGGAATTAAAGGCGTAAACACCTTAAACATTTGCCCAATTAGCCAGACCTCCCAACACCTCGCTCGGTTGAAACGTGTATGTCAACAAGTCCATAGATTGAAAAGCCCCCCCCCTCCCCCCTAACCTCCCCACCACCACCACCCCAGCCATCCTCTCTCTATCTAGCTGTTTTTTTTCTTTCTATCTTGGAGACAGCCTCCTCCGTCGTATACTCTCATTTTCGACAGTGGAACTTTTCTACAATCTTGTATTTTTTTAGTACAGAAGTCTGCGCCTGATTATTGGTTTTAATCAAGCAACGCGCATGCAATGGCTATGGGTAAAGCAGTAATGATGCAGCGCGCATGCAATGGCTATGGGTAAAGCAGTAATGATGCAGCGCGCATGTAATGGCTATGGGTAAAGCAGTAATGATGCAGCGCGTAAGCAATGGCTATGGGTAAAGCAGTAATGATGCAGCGCGCATGCAATTGCTATGGGTAAAGCAGTAATGATGCAGCGCACATTTGCTGTGATAAGAACGGCGTAAAGTATGAACACCTTAAGTGCCCACTCCGCCTCCCGTAAACCATCTGTTTCTGGTCACATAGCTCCCCGAGCTTTTACATACAGTGCAAACATACTTCCATTTGAACGCTTACCGCTTGGGAACATCATGGCTGCTTTCGGTTGAGCGTCAGACATTTTACAAAGAATTTATTTTGTGCCGATAGACCCCTGTGAATCCGACGCCTTATTCTGGTGCTGGACCTTGACAGTTTGTGAGACAAACAAGACTAACACAATACAGAATGTTATTATCACCATGACAAAGTCAGTACAGTTCGAAGTTGTGAAAGTGTGAAAGTAGAGAGCCCGGATGTATGTCAAGCGAGGTGGGTGACTGACCCGACTGGTGTGTATAAGATGCAGCTCTTTTCATTTGATGACGGGAAAGTCGGGTACCAAAAACGATACAATTTTGCCCTTCTTAAGATATGCTGGTTGACTGAGGTTTCGAACATGTAATAGCCTACCGTTTGTTGCTGTGCTAGTGTAGACTGAGTATTGCGCGCATACAAACGTACTTCCGTGACAGAGCTGCTAACACATCAAATGAGCTTCATCTTACTAATGCCCAAGGAGACGAAGTTTCCTCAAACTGCTACAGTTTTTTTGAAGACGCCGCCACTGGGATTATGCCCCTTTTAGTCATTTGTTGTATTTTAGACGTAGAGCTTCACAATAACATGCTATTGCTGATATAGAGTCGTCTTGAAACCTCAAACGACTCAATTGATTCATGCATAAAAAACATTTTTATTTTTGAAAAGAGTAGGTCAATCAATCAATCAATATGAGGCTTATATCGCGCGTATTCCGTGGGTACAGTTCCAAGCGCAGGGATTTTTTTAAAATTTTTTTATTGAATTTATATTGCGCACATATTCAAGGCGCAGGGATTTATTTATGCCGTGTGAGATGGAATTTTTTTTACACAATACATCACGCATTCACATCGGCCGGCAGATCGCAGCCATTTCGGCGCATATCCTACTTGTCCAGGCCTATTATTGACGCAGGCGTAACGGTTGTCCTTCTGCAGCTGCACGCATCTGACAACCTAATTGCTCTTATTGCGTAATGCATGTATCCATTTACAACACAGTCGCCTTTTGTTTGAGGTTTAGTCTGTGGTGAAGGGATGGGGGCAATGGAGGGACAAGGGGGTGCAAGAGGGCGGTGGGGGTAGTGAGGGGTTGGCGTAAGGGGGCGCAATGATCGGAGAGGACATTATTTGCATTAACATTGTGATACTGAACAATAACAAGTGTATATTCTTAATGTCAACTAATCATGTGCAGCTCGAATAGAATGTTTTTCAATATTCGAATAGAGGGGGGGGGGAGAGGGGGGGGAGAGGGGGGGGGAGAGAGAGGGTTGAGAGGGGGGGAGAGAGAGAGGGGGGTGGGAGGGGGCAGAGGGGGGGGGGGGGGGCGCTAGAAGAAGGAAGGATGATCTTTTCACAAGACGGATGCGTATACATGCTTTGTGTAACTGAGCTGTTGAATACGTATTCTTCATGTAGGCCTAAACTATAAGTAATTCCAGCTCAAATGTTTTATTGCTATGTTTTAAATAGGCGAGCCCACAGGATGGTTCGACCAGAATAATATCACTTCAATTCAGAGTATGATTATCTCGCCTTACAGACTTGGGAACATTTTCGCTTGCTAAAGGCTTACAGTTTGTAGATAACCGCTTTTGATGCTATGTCTATAACCATGAATTATCTGTCTGGGCTTTTACATCCTCAATTCTCAAATGACTGTGAGTACTGACGTGAAGCGACGCTAACAGCCACAGTTTCACCCTCTCATGACCTCGTCAGAAACCTATACTGCGTCATTTCAACCACACTACGTCATTTCATTCACACTCGCCCACCCGCCCCTGGCAACCTCGCTCTGACACGACGTTTAATGCAATCCACAAGAAGAGGCAATAGAACTAAAATAGAACCGTTATCAGACCGGGGGCTGTCTTTAGCAGGTTTCGATTGTGTAGTCTTGTCTTGCGACGTCGTTCTCTGCGCAGACCCTTGGTCCCGGTAGATCACTGGCATCGGCTCTCTGAGACAACACCCTGCAACCATGCAGCCTGCTTGCTTCCAGAAACGGGGGCTGCAGTTTATAGGCATTCCAGATCATCAAAGCACTTGCATGTTCTGCGTAGTTCTCTGCAAGTCTTTAGGGAGAACAAGTGTTGTGGAGTAACAGCAGATAAAGGGGGGTGGGGTGGGGGCGAAGGAGATAGAGAGAGAGAGGGGGGGTAGAAGAGAGAGAGAGAGAAAGAGGGAGGGAGGGAGGGAGGGAGACAAACAGACATGGACAGACATACAGATCGTAGAGAGAGAGAGAGAGAGAGAGAGAGAGAGAGAGAGAGAGAGAGAGAGAGAGAGAGAGAGAGAGAGAGAGAGAGAGAGAGATCAAATCTAATCAAATCAAAATTTATTTTTGCGAAGGTTGTGGCATAAGCAATATAAACGAGCTTCTTTTTAACCAGCCCTCGCCCAGAGAGGGACTACTCTAATTTTATATACATCTATATATGACTAAGTGCCAAAAGGTGCGCACGAAAAGCGGACAAAGGGGCTAAAAAATAAAAGTTGACAAACACGACTGATATTGTGATTTTTGTTAAGACAACAGATGCTGGAACCCAATTACGAAAAGAAAAGATAAATTTACCCAAATGATTTTACAAATAACGATACTTTTGTTCGTTATATCATTCAAAACGGCACTGAGTCATAGCATTAAGGTTATCTCGCACGTTTTTAAAGCTAGGGCTTTGAAACTTGGCACACAACCAAAGTATAATGACCTCCAGGTATGGTGCACATCACATTAAACAACATTGAATTTCAAGGTCACAGCGAGGTTAAATTTCCTTTGCAAACTGGAAAATTGTCGTTGTCACGTCTTACATGTTTTAATACTAGATCAGTTAGACTTTACATACTTCACATACTTTCAGCATTTTTATAAAACCTCATTAAAAGTGACCTGCTGGTAAATCTTTGTCAAAGTTCAAGGTCACAGCGGGGTCACATCTGGTCCAAATGTGGAATATTTTCAATTTATTCAGCGCGTTTATAGCACGAGCTTTGAAAATACACACAGTTCTAGTGTATAATGTTCACACACGATTAAAGTCTGGTTGAAAATGTCAAGGTCACAGCAGGGTCGCGTTGAGGTCAAACATATACATTTTTCAATGAGGTTTTCTCATATGTTTTTGAAGCTAGGGCCTTGAAACTTGGCACACTACGCAAGTTAAATTAAATCTCATCAAATTCCAAGGTCACAGTAAGGTTAAAGATCCTTTAAGGATATTTTCTAAAAAAGGTGACCGCCTGGTTAATGTTTGTCAAATTTCAAGGTCACAGCAGTGCCATCTGGCTTAAACTTTGAAAAATTGTCAATTTCTTCAACTAGTTTTATAGTGTTTGAAGTCATTCACACATGATGAAAGTCTGGTTGATAAAATCAAACGTCAAGGTCGCAGCGGGGTCGCATTGAAGTCAGACACATACAATTGTCATTTTCACGAACGCCTTTTAAGCAACACCTTTGAAACTTCACACATTCCAAAGTTTTGATGTTGTTTGGTTATAATCAAAGTGTGGTCAATTTCCATGATTGAGAGCATTCAGAGGGGTCAAGTTGAGGTCACACAAAAAGTGATAATCTTTATAAGACTCACGTTTGCTGCAATTGCTCACTTGACATTGGTGAAAGTGCTTATTTTATAATTGTTGATCTTGATGTTTTGACCAATTAATATTACCAGGATCAACCATACCAGATTTCAAAGTCCAGAAGTTGTCAAACCTCAAACCTGTTGGAAGTTTCAAAGATTTAAGCATCAACAAATTTCTATTTGATTTGACCTTAAATAACAGATTTGACCTTAAATCTTAAAACAGATCAACCAGACTTTGGTTTTATATAAATTGAAGTTCATTACAATTTCCTTTTTTTTTTTACCCACACGAGACCTGCTATGACCTTCACATTTCTCAAGGATCAACCTTGAATTCTCCATGTTGAACAATCATTAAGCAAAAGCGTTGTTTGAAGTTTGAAGGTTCTAGCTTCAAAAATCTCTGAAAAAATATGTTTCATCCGTTTTCTGAACCACATGTGACCCAGCCGTGACCTTGAAATCTGACAAGGGTCAACAAGACTTTTACCATGCATGGGGGCGATTAAACCCCAAATGTGTGTGAAGTTTCAAGGTTTCAACTTAAAAAACGTCTGAGAAAAATATACATTTTCCTTTTTGGACAATGTGTTGCACGCAAGACAACACGACAAACGCTCGTGTTATCATTCTTTTACTTTAAGGTCGACTTGCGTGCCCGCTCTTTCGCTAATCTCAATTAAAATTCATCTTGGAAGTTCGGTTTTATTACGCTTTTAATTAAGAAGATTAAACTAAGACAACAAATAGTTAGTTTTACCCATTAAACTCGATAAGGTAGTGACATTTTATGTTGAACGCAAGATGGTGTCGCACGCAAGATCTGAAAAGATGTTGACGACATAATTTCAACACTTGATAGCGCATTCGTGGTTCGTGATTTCTTCACAAATTTTGAACACAGAATGTGTCACGTGGTTCCGTAGATGAAGTAGATCTTTGTACATGTAAATTTTGTTTTTAAAAGAAAATAAACGTTAATTACCGAACATTTTGTCGCACGCAAGATATGACGAAATTTTCAAATCGTTTTCAAAAATGCTGTTCAAAAGTTCTGCAGTCTTTGCTGGATTACTTGAAAGACAGCAGTTTGATACACCGTTATCGCTTGACGTGTCGACATCAATTCCAGAGTTTTTGAAAAAGAAATTTAGTAAATATCTGCGATTGAAAAATGTATGCCGTGATGACGACACATCTTGCGTGCGACACCTTAAAATTCGGTTATCGAAAAAAAAAAATTCTCTCGAGATTTAGATTTGACGTTTGGTCTCGTCTGTAAAGCGATGTTTCAAGCATTCAATCAAACTAAATGCAATTCATTTGTGCTTCTTGTTATTTTTCTGTGGCATATTCAAAACACGAGGTATCACGATGTCCGTTTTCAGATGGCCGGTTCTGGCGTTATTTTTGACTTTAAACAAAGATAACTTCAAAACCGTTCAAGTCAGACACACGAAATTATGTCCACTATCTCTTCGCACATTCATCCACACACACACCAATTTTCAGCAGACACACGTTTTTAGAAACATTTTTATTGTAAAACAAAGTCGTCTTCTGTTCTGTGAGCACCTTTTGGCACTTAGTCATATACAAACGTAAAACAATTACAGAGAGAGAGAGAGAGAGAGAGAGAGAGAGAGAGAGAGAGATACAGAGAGAGAGAGATACAGAGAGAGAGACACACACACACATACTCAGAGACAGAGACAGAGAGAAAAAGAAGAAGTAGACTGGCTGTTGCATGTTCTTGTGTACCGTATGATATATATGTCGTGCCGAATTCACGTAATTGCCGATTACGTGTAATGGGCAACATTTTTGCCCATTTCGCGTAATCGGCAAAACGCTGCCCAATACGCGAAATCGGCAGCGTTTTGCCGAAATCGCGTAAAGGCCTCTAAAACTTGCCTATTTCGCGAATTCGGCAGCCGATTACGCGGAATCGGCAGCCGATTACGCGTAATGGGCAAGTTGCCCATTCCGCGAAATCGGCAATAGTGAGTTTAGTGTCTATGTGTGTGTGTG